>NC_084972.1:32956957-33256957 GCF_963691925.1 Scomber scombrus | reverse complement strand
TGATTCTTATTTTTCACATTATTATATTATTTTAGTCTTTTATCACAACCTGAGGAGAACAACACACTCATTAATAAATAATAACATTTAACTCTTTAACTTTTTTCAGAATTGATGATGATCTTCAGCAGTGACTAAGTCATCAGACTATCTCTGTCTGCACATCCAACCAGGTTGTATTACTAAAATATGAGACATTGTAGGCACTGATGTAAGACAAGATTGAAGGTATTTCTTTTTTTGTACAATGTTTGACAACTGCTTAATCTTTAAGTGTGAAATAAATATGTATGATTTACATCACTCATTCAGAACTAATGTCAGGCAGGTTTGTTTTTTTCCACAACTTCTGAACACTGTATGCCATACTGTGAAATTACTGACGTGGAAATAAACAGTTTTGGCATCAATACTGTATTATTATTATTTTTTTTAACCTTTTTACGGGTCATTCCGTGAAATCGGTACATTTTGCGTCCCAGAGAAATAATCTGTCATAAAATCACTATAATACCAAATACACACATAATTTAAAAAACTTAACATTAGTATGTCTTCTATCATCAACACTACCTCAAATTTAAGTAAATTAAATATTACTTTCCATAGTTAAATTTGCATTTATGTTGATAAGGCAGGGATTTTCGCCTGTCCCTCACTATGAAAGTTATTTTTCAGGTCTTTTTAGTTGTTACTTGTTGTTGGAAAAATGATACAATTTTCACATTTGTATATTGTTCTAATAGTAATCTCATTGTTAAGCAAGGTTTTCAGCATGAATACATGTCATCTTTATAAAATTTTAATCATTTTATCAGTGTCCCCTGATTTCATGTCAGCCCTGTTACTGACACAAAAAAACCTCTGTAAAATAAAGGCACATTCCAACAGTGACATCATTCACAGGAAGTTACATCATTTACAGGAAGAGGATTTTCAACAGTTAAAACACAACTAAGTTTCTCTCTTCTATAATGTATAATTTTGTTGTTTTATGAGATTGTTGGGGTGGGGGACATCATACAGCGTCATTACTGTTACCAATTTGTAACATATTAATTAAAATAATAATTTGTATATCTTGATATTTACCATATCTACAAGTAAAATTCTTTCAAACTGTATGACATGTGCTCTTGTGACCTTGGACATTAGCTAGCTAGGGGCAAATTAGCTTGAAATCGTCAATCCTGTTACTGTCAAACCTGTTACTTTTCCAGAGTAACAGGAGTGACACTGATTAGGTTTCACTCTAGTCACACAGTTTAAAACGTTTATTTAGATAAATTGCTAACATTTTTAAAAGTTATCTTGTTTGTATCATTGAGCTGATGCCCATATTATGAAATGTGGGTGACATATGAGCATTTATTGCAGTCTTAGTAACATTTGTTAGTATATGCATCTAACATTTTATTGAGGTTGCTTTGTTATTATAAAGATAATGTAATATTGTTGTTTTGATTAAATTGTTTATATGTATACTTCAATACACTTTTACAGATGCTATTAGTATGCGTGACCAAACTCTGAGCCAATCTAGTGCAGTTGATTGGACTAGTACAGACATCATTGGAAAGTGGTGTATGGTCAGGTATGATGGTGACATTTACCCAGGTATTGCAACAGATGACACTAACATCCAGGTCATATGTATGCACAGTGGAGGTCCAAATTAATTCTATTGGCCTATTCATGATGATGTAATCTGGTACCTCTATGACGATGTGCTTCGCTTCATCCCAGCCCCACTACCAATCACTGGTCGCCATGTGGCGATCCAAAGCGATATATGGTTGGATCTTACAAAGTACAATGAGAGATTTCTCCATTGAATGTGCATATCACATTCATAGATTTATTTGTGAAGTAGTTCTCCTGTTCTGTTTTCAACACTTTATCTCCGTTTCTTGTTAACATTAATTATAGTATGGTTACATTCTAAGTTTTGAATCTCATTTTCCTATGGTGCTACCTCCCTCAGTGACAGGAAAGTATTACTTTAATGTGGTTTTGCATTCACCATGTTATTATTTACCTATTTAACTTTGATGGAGTTTTTACCTAACTCAATGTGAATTTTGTTACCTACTTCAAAGAGACTTGTGATGTGTGATAGGTCTTTATGGCCTGGTTTTAATGCCAGTTGATTTCTCTGACCAGTGTAGTGAGGATCAGTTTCAATTAAAGTAACATTCTTCTAAATCTCTTGTTAATCATGTATTTGTGTAAATGCTACACTACAGAACCTCACCCCTATCTTGTAATGTTAAAGAAAAGGAAACCAAATACCAGCTAAAAGAACTTTGTCTGGAATTCATGATCCCGACTACAAACCCCTCAAAACATTACATTTCTTAGAATTTAATATGCTTCACTAATATAACTGTGCAAATTCCATGCTACTGCAATTTAAAAGATAGTTATTTATAAGGTATAATAATAACAACAATAATAATAAATGCAGTAATGTTTTTAAAAGATACAAATATGTACAGTGTGCTGAACAATGTGTCCCATCATTCCTGTTACTCTTGTCAGTCCTGTTACTTCATATGTCAGTCCTGTTACTGTCATTAATTTGATAAAAATGTAAAAATGATAATTAGAAGGGCCACCCAGGTATTACCAATCCAAATAAGACTGTAAAATGTTTTGGAAACTACCTTTTATTCAATACTTCTCTCATAAAAATACATATATATCTTAATTAATATGTGGTCTCTTTTTAAATTTTTTATTTTCTTGGTCATCTGAATGATGAAATTGAAATTTTAAAAATATATTCATAATCTGAAATAATCCCAGTGTAATGAGGGACTGAAATACTGTCCATACATGTGTAAACTGTTAAACAATTCTAATTCCAAATATATTATATAGTAACCATTTTGTCCGTAACAGGGTTGACAGATAAATTGTATCATGGAGTGGATAACATGTCATAAAATAAATAAAATAAATAGCCTGAGATGGCACCATATAATTTATTGTCACTTTAAGATGTCTTCTTTCCATAGATACTTTTAAAATTGGGATAAAAATGATTTTATATTTTAAATTCTGAAAGTTGAAAAGGTACCGATTTCGTGGAATGACCCTTACATGTTCTTTATGTGTGCCACCTTTCCTGAGACTGTGCCACAGCCTGCACACCCCCGAGTAATCCACGAATATTATATATTACTAAAATATAAACGCTATATCATTCAACATTCAACCAGGAGATTTTACCCCTGTTGTGTCCTTATAAGTCCCAGGGAAATAATTCACTGATGATTTTATTCAGATCCTCAACATTTCTTAACACAAAAACAAGAAAGTGTCCTAGATAACTTAACGAAATGCTGGGTGAATGTTACCATCGGTTTTAGCATTTCGTCAGAGTTTAATTATGTAAGTGAGAAACATTTAATCAACAGTCATACAGTTAATTTAATAATCTCAGTTAAAAATAAGAATAATTTATGTTTGGATGAAAATATAAATTTTGTGAATTAACATTAATATAAATAAGAATATACACATAAAAACATGCTAAAAGAACTATGTGATATTTTGATGGGAACAAATGTTCTTTGTGTTGTTGTAGGTTGGGTTGTTTTGTTGGTTGCACACTGAGCAGGACCATGGGGGGTGCTAATAAAGTTCAGTATAATGGAGGATGATCATTAAAAGTTATTCACTGTATTACAGAGTCCCTGCGGATAAAAAGGCTTAAAATGTGTTAAATGTCTTAAAATGTCTGGAACTGTAGAAGTTCAGGTGTTAAATTTGATTTGATTATATTTGTTCAGTTGATGTTATTTATCATTATTATCATTATTTTCTGATTATTTTACATAAATCAACCAATCAACGTATTAATTAAAGTATAAAAATAATCAGCAGTTAGAACTATAATGAAACTAATCATTAGATGCAGTCCTTTATAAATGATGTAAACATTAGCTCCATTTAACCCACTACAACAGTAAAATCCTGCTATTGTATTATTATTATTATTATTATTATTATTATTATTATTATTATTACATGTCTCAGCAATGGTAATTTCATTTCCTTAAAGAGATTTTAAAAAGGTCTTAAAAGTCATTAAATGTGTTCTTATATGCAGATACTGTGTTAATGTTCATGAAGACTGGAACAAAGTGAGGATTCATAAGGCTGGAAGTTTCCTTTCTTACCTCCTTAAGTTAACGTGGCCAATGAGGTTTGCAAGTGTATTTGTATTTTCTACATACTTGTTATTATTTGATATGCTAATGGTTAATATACTAGTGGAAATCATGTGATAGATGCATGTTAACTCACCTCTGTTTTAATGAATGTTTCAATGCTAATTATCCGTTAGCTAAGTGGCTTATGGTATTCAAAGTTAAAGGATTATATAAAATATATTTTGTGATTGTGACATTTCTGTTTAATGTAAATTATTATTCTCTGAGAATTGATGTCAGACTAAATTCATGATGTGTGTATTATATTTATCTAGTTCTCACAGCATGGATATGCAGAATAAACACCTGTAACCAGAGGAACCTCTTGTGTTTGTGATTTAACTGGAGGGAGAAATAAGTCTCAAGCTGCCAGAAGGAAAAACTGACCATGTAGTTCTTCTTTAGTAGCCGACAGCAGCTGATGAAACATTTAACTGGAGGTTTTATTTTCTCAGCATTATTTTATTTCACTAAAGTTTTATCATCTTAATTTATTCTACAACCTAAATAAATATATATTTTTATATATTCTGACATTTTTATCACAGTCTCTGATTTAATCCATCTAGACAAATGCAACACCAACAGTTGCTCTGCAGATGTCGCTATTTTAATTGTATCAACTGCTTCATATTGATCCAGTGCTTCAGAAATCCGTTTGATGAGTAAACTAATCTAATCAAATATAAAACTGTATAAATAAGTGTTTTATCAAAGTACTCACCACCAACAACACAAAGCTTAATGTAGAATATTTGTCTTGGCTGAAGATCTGGAAATTCACAGGTGTAGTCTCCACTGTCAGCCGCCTTCGTATTACTGATGGTTATGGAGGCGTCGCCTGACTTTAGTTTATCTGGAAAATGTTCGACTCGTCCTCTGAACTGCTGATCTTGACCTGTAGGGACGATATTGGAATGATCGCTGTCATCATACAGGAACACCTGACGACCATCTTTCTTCCACACAAACTTCTTCTTAGTAATGTCCTCTGTGTTGAGTGAACAAGGTAACATGACGTCACTTCCTTCTTCCACTGTGACTTTTGGCTCTGGAAGACAAAAACAAGTATTAATCAGTATGTTTACATGCAGAATAATCAGGTTAAGACAGACATATGGAAGTTTGTTGTCATAGCAACATATCAACTTATGTTATAACAAGAAACTTTTCTTGTCTCTTGTCATCTGGCACATTGTCTTCAACAAATCCTTTGCTCTGTCCTGCACATATCATACTTACACTTGTTCATATTTCACTTTTTTATTAATTTTTTATCTGTTTTTATCTTTTACATTTAGTTTTCTTATTTTTCACATTATTATATTATTCTAGTCTTTTATCACAACCTGAGGAGAACACCACACCCATTAATAAATAATAACATTTAACAAAATGATGATGATCTTCAGCAGTGACTAAGTCATCAGACTATCTCTGTCAGCACATCCAACACACTAATAAATATTACACCTGGTTGAACAAATGCGCGAGAGAAAGAAAGAGAAGCAGGAGAGAGCGCTGCAGATGGAAGAGGAAAACTGAACTAAACAAAGTCAAACTTAATTTCTGAGAATTCATCCTGATTGTTTCTAGCTATGACGGATCATTATAAATACTGTAGAAAAGGCTCCATGTGAACTCTATCCCAATAACAATGTATGGAGTAGAATCTTGTCAGTCAGCTGATTCACTGTTGGTGAAAACCAGCTGTTACATCCTGCTGTCAAATTTATTACCAATGGAGAAATAGACACATACTGTATAATTGTTGCAGGGATATTTGTGGGAGTGTCTAACTAGCTGCTTCTCTGCACATATGAAAACTGCTCAGATAACTACAGGTTCATCATCCACAAAGCTTAATGCAGAGAGGAAGTAAACCTTCTGTATTTCTGAGGACAGGCTGAGTGTATTAAATGAGGCCAGTTTTCACCTTCTGACAACGTGTCTCACATACAGTACAGTGGTCAAATATGGATGTACATGAATGTGCCACCTTTACTTCTCCAAATAGTTTTGGTTTTGGTTGAGGAGGAGCAATAAAACAAATATGAGAAATAGGTGTGATATTTACAATTTTTTGTCAAAACAATCAATAAATTACGAGCTATACCACCTCAGTGTTTATAACATCCAAACACCTGCTGCCATTTGTTTAAAAACTACTTAACAAACTAACAGTGGAGATGCAAATTTAAAAAATAAAAATAAAAACATAAAAAAGAAGTTATTGACAATGATTTGAATAGAGCTGCAACGATGAACCGATTAGTTGATTGTAAATTTCATCTCAGACTATTTTGATGGATCCTCATGACAGGATGGAGACGACACCATGCAGCCGTCATGACGTCACATCTAAAGGTATTAACCCCTCTTATAACAGTATAACATCCTAAATGATGATAAACATCTAAACTCTGAGTAGGTCTATTATAAGACTGTATGCAGGTGATGACGTCATTTAAACTATCCAGTCATTTTTATTCTGCGTGCTTTCAGACTCCTGCATGAATTTACACATTTTAAATCAAATACAATGAATAAATGTCATTCAGTGTGATTATCAGTGGAAGTGATTGGTTTTCTCACCGTTTTCAACAGCAAACGTTGTTCCAGACCAAGTCAGGAGAGAGACACACACGAGAGGAAGAAGCTCCATAGCTGTCTGCGTCACCTGGAGATGAAACATCACTTTAACATCTCTATATAACGAAGCTTTAGCCGCTCCTCACAGCCTCACTGCTTCATCCAGCAATACTTTCGGTTCCTCGGATTCAACACCAGCAGCACATCCGGTACAGCCCTGTCACAATAAAAGCATCAGTGGTGGGTAAACAGCGGCCTGCGAGTCAAATCTGGCCCTCCAATATTAATATCTGGCCCCCTAATGAAAGCTGAGGTTTGTCCTTGTATAGACTTCATCAAATGTTTGACAAGACTCGTCATAAATGTGCAGTAGATAACAATATAAACACAAGGCTCACCTACATCCCAATAAATATGAGCTTGTAACCTCTTCTACACTCATACAGGTACATCCCATAATGTGTCCTATCTGACCACAACACATCTGTGTCAATAACAGCACTTCAGCTTCAACCATAAATAAAGCGGGCCACTGTTTATTGTGTGTGGATTACTGATGAGAATGATGACACCTCAGATACAACCAGAAAACTGTTTTATACAAACTAAAACATGTAAAAACAGGTTTTCACCGTGTCTGTACAACATCAGCCCCCAAAAAACACAGCTGGAAACATCTGAACCATGGTTGAACTTATTCTGCTGTATATTAACTACTATGACTCATCAATTCTGCACAAATTACATGTGAACATCCTCCCTCTGATCAGAGCTTTATCTTCACACACTTCATCACTTTTGTTTCTCTTATCAAAGTTTCAACAGACCGAAACATTCAAATCAGTCACAACATACAGTTTGACATTTTTCATGTTTTATTTTTAAATGATTGAATAGAAAAGAAGAGCCTGAAGTTACATGAAACCCTGCAAGTGCAACATAAACAACATAAACATACATGAACTTTCAGCATGATTCAAATATCACAGTCAACAACAGTTTATAGTTCAGTATGAAACTGTACCTGACTGATTCTGACTGAGAACATTAACACATACAAAGCAATAACACATGATTATTCAAAATATAGAAAAGTCATATTTGATTGATTTTAGCTGCAAAATATTCACATTGATTCAAAGCTTAACAGCAGGTTTTATTTCAGTGCAGTCTAACTCAGTGAGGATCTTTAAGAGCAGTATGATAATATTTGATAAATGGATGCATTTATATGCTGCTTTTATCCAGTGTGCTTTAAAATGTTCCTCTCATTCACTCATTAACACTCACAAACACACTGATGGCAGCCAGCTACCATGCAGGCTGCAGGTCTGAACATCAGGAGTCATTTGGGGTTCAGTGTTTAGTTCTAGGACACTTTGACATGATGACAGGAGCAGCAGGGATCCAACCGGACGACCATTGGCACACATTTCTACTTTATCTTTTAAAGTCTGAGTGACTACGATGGTTGTTTATTTCAGCTGAGGATCAGAGATCTAATGTAGTCCATCACAACTACAACAGTTCTCATTATTCATTGATATTTATTAATAATGTTATAATGGTCAAGCTACAAGTCAAATTATAAAGCTTTTAATCTCTTTGAGGTTTAGGCAGCTGAAACTGTTCTGTTCTCTGTTTTTTGGGTATTTCAGTGTTTTCTATTTGATATCATGTAGTGAGCTACACTGCCCCCTCCTGGTCCTGCTGCAGTAAGACAGGAAGCTTCATCTTAAAGTTAACAGGTTTATACAGTCGTATGTTTCTATCTTTAACTCTAAAACCTCAACTTAAAAGCCAGCCTTTGGATAAATGAGGACAAAATGCTCCAACTGCTCCAAAAATGTTTTAATAGTTTTTGTCTAAAACTCAAACTGATCCTCACAAAAATCAAAAGATACAAGAGCACACACACTTCAGCAGTCAACTTCAAGCCTCCTCTTCTGGACTGGTTTTATAATCAGGACCTCCGTCTGCAGGAGAGAAAAACACAATTATATTACAGAAAATCACAACTCTGGAAACACAAATTCTTCAGTTAATAAACACATTAACTGCACTATGTCCATCAAACTGATATGTTTTAATTAAAGCAATTATCTTGTTTTCTTTGTGTTGAACTTATAAATGACTAAAAACTTTCATGATTGACGGTCACGACAGTTTAAATTCAATCTCTCCATTTTATAAAAAAATGTAATATTTATTTTTAATGTACTCAAAAATAGATTGTGTAGACTCAGTGGACTTTGTATGAGTGCTGACAGAAAATTTTTAAACTTTAAAAATGTGACAGATGTGAAGAATTTATTGTATTTTCTGCATGTTATATATGTTGATATGATATTTTATTTGAACTTACTTTTCTTACGTCTTTGTAACATGCAAAGCCCAGCTCCAAGAGCAAAACCAAGTATAAGAGCACCAAGAACAAGGCCAACAACCAATCCACCAGAGAACCCTGAAATAGATAAAAAGGTAAAGTAACAGTCAGAATCAAAGTGTCCATCATGTTCAGACATCATAACCTACACAAAGAGAACAACTAAAGGTGTGCATGCTCCTAAAATCTCCAATGATTGACAGATTCAAACAGCAGTGAGATGACTCTCAGCAGCCACAGTGATATTAGCATCCATCTTCTGAGCAGTTTCCTCCTGCTGGGCTCCACAGCTCAGAGGTTGCTTTTGGTCACAGTAGTGAGGAGGCTCATGTTGTTGTAGCATCCTGCTGTTTCTGACACGTGTTGATCCTCAGTAGGAAGGATGTTTCAATCACTGTCCTGTCACTCCACTTTAGGCTTTTTTCAGCTGACTTTTGCTACACTCCTGCCGAACCTGAGATCTGCACGTGTGGAAATCTGTCCATAGTCAAGGTTTTCTACATCCTGAGCCGAGGCTCACAAGTACAAGTCTGTGATGGACTCTGGATCTTTTTTAAAACAGTTCCTACAAAAAGCTGAACATTAAAACCTTCATCAAAGTGGGATTCATTGTAAGACTGTTGTATCAGACTGCATTAGTTTTAGAGAGGTGGACTTCATAAAGTGACTGACTTTATGTAACTTGCTTTTCATTGTGATGGACAGCTTAGGTCTGTGTCTGTATCTGTGTCAAAGTATCATGAGAGATACACTGATCCAATATATACTGGATTGATATCAGCTCTGATCACTTATTAAAGTATTGATTATTGCACAGATAAACTGTCCTGTCATATGCACATTAAATATCATTTGTAGACACTTGTGTTATGAAATGGTAACAATAACATTTTATAAGCCTCCAGAACTATGGAGCACTTTACCTTTGGACAAATATAAAAACATGTATATGTATATTAGTCTCAGCGTACATGAGGAAGAATGATCCCAGTCAGCTCAACACACTGAGGTTTACTCATTAAACATTTTATGATGATATTCAGAACTTACAGCACAAACATGCAGATGTAGAGATCAGTGACCAAAATCAGGACTCACCTGCTTTGACTTCAGCTGTTTTTTCTTTTGTGATGAAACCCAAAAGAGAAAAAAAGGAAAACATAATGAAGTTAGAGAGTTTATGTGATATCAACATGGCAGACAGGTAAAACTGTAAAAACTGAACTTTGTTTCTCTGTTTATTGAACAGAACTGATTGGAGGAAAAATAAAGCACAGTGTCAGATTTCACAAACATCCTGTCTTAAGCTGCTGCACATTCACATTACTCCACTCTGCTACTGGAAATAACTTTAAAGTAAACAGATGAAAAGCTGATGGTCAATTGTGTCAGTGAGAAATTTGTGGTG
This sequence comes from Scomber scombrus, assembly GCF_963691925.1. NCBI lineage: Eukaryota > Metazoa > Chordata > Actinopteri > Scombriformes > Scombridae > Scomber > Scomber scombrus. The sequence continues at coordinate 33,246,351 of NC_084972.1, read as the reverse complement.
GACCTTCTCATGATGCTAAGATCTCATATTCAGGTTTGACTAACACTCAGATCAGCTGAAACTCTGCTGTGTTAGAAAATAAATCTCTTAAACAATCACACTGGAATTTATTTTAATGTTATAAAATGTTTAAGGAGTATGATCATTTATTTTGCAGTTTTGAATATGTAAACTTGTATAAATCTCTGCTCATTCATTAATAAACCTAGCAGTGTGATTACTGTGCTGAGAGAAACACAAAGAGAGAGCTTGTTGTTTTATTTGCTGAGAAGAATATTTACACATTAATTGTGCTGTGAGGAAGCTGCCAGACAGCACTTAGAAATATACACACAGCTGACTGTAAATCACTGCTGTATAATCCCACTATAATGTCATTTAGTGTTTAGAACATCATACAGAACCTATGATCCAGTGAATTCACTTCCATGCTTTAGTGAGCTGTGCAGTGTAGCATTAAAACAAACCACAAGACAAATGTTGGTAAATGTGAGAAGTGGTGAACATTTGTTAACTCTGGTTTCAGCTGCAGACAGAGGACTCTTCAACTATAATTTAAATTCTGTAGCAAGCTGTTTGTGTCAGTCAGAGGTGTATATATTCATAACAACAAAGCTCCACATGAAGAATAGTTTTTGTGGTCACAAGCCCTCACCTTTGAAAGGAACATATGTCTCAGCATGAATCGTGTGGCTGATTTCCTTCTGTGTGGCTACACAGCGGAAGCGGCTGGCTTTGTTCACAGTAGTTCGGAGGATCACGTCGAATCGGCCTCCTCTTTCTGACACCTGTGGATCCTCAGCAGGAATGATTTTTCCTTCACTGTCCTGCCACTGTACCTCAGGTTTTGGATAAACACCTCGAACTGCACACTGCAACAGCACCCCCTCCTTTGTTTCATCAACTGTTGTTATGTATGGCTCCGGAGCTGCACCTGTGAACAAAGAGTAAAAAACAACTCATGAAGACATATAGATGATGTAGATTGAGATGTTTTTGGGTTCATCCCTTTTCTGCTTGTATCTGTGGATTATTCTGTGTTTAAGACACACTGTCATACATTGTGGATTTTGGCGCCATCACTTACACTGAAAGCACATTAATAACCTGACTTTTGTTTTAAGACAGAATTTAAAAATCCACACCTCCCAAAATTATTTGACAGGACATGATATTACATTAATATTTCAACATTTTAACTTCAACATAAGATTTGTTAACTACTAACAACTGAAAACACAAATTCTGACATTATAACACAACTTCTTATAAAAAGTAGAAGTTTTAACAACCTTTAAATATTGGTTTTGCTGTGATACAAAAAAATGTTAAATAATTTTGTGGTCTGTGTAAAAGTTAAATAAAACACAAAATTGTGTTGTACAAAATGAAACAATACTGTATTAATAGATGTATAAATTCCTTGTTTATCAGGGCTTCATTAATTCAGAAACATTTGATCTGAAGTTTCTGGTTTATTTTCACCAAAAACAAGAACAGCATTTAACTAAATAGGAGCATCTCTCAGTATAAAGAACAATTCAACAACTATATACATTTATACCTTCACAATTTAACAGACTCAACTTTTCTCTAAAATGGTTTAAACTCAACATGAACATTGCACTGCTGTTAAATTAGTTTGAATACATTTTAGACAGGTGTAGGCTACTTAATAATCAGGAAATTTAAACATTGCAGCACAAATGTGGAGATGAATCAGTGACGTCATCATAATCAGGACTCACCTGGGATGTTTTCACCTGTTCTGTCTTTTAACAGTTTAAGGTGCGGAGGTTGGATGCGACCCGATATTTACACGTTAAAATAATAAATAAATATACTACATATTTTCATGTTGACTGTATATGTCAGTACACACATATTATATCTCGTTTGAAAGCTTAAATGTTCGTGTTTTCAACCGATGGAAGCGTCTCAATTTAGGATTTACGACATAAAACCAGCAGCGTCACACATTGCAGCAGTAAACAGTTAGTAACTTACCTGCTAACCTGTCTCTCCGCAGTTAAAAGGCTTTTACACGCTTAATAACACACATTCACTAACTAACAACGGCTCCTTTTAAACAACTAAAATACACTGATTAAATCCAGCTCCTATAAATTCAAGTGAAAGTCAAAATAATCTGAATAAACGTGAATTATTTCCTTCGTATAGTTTTAGCGCAGCTCGTCAAACTTCCGAAACAACGACATTTTGATCAATTTAACGGCTCGATAACAGATTTGACCAATGATGTTCAGTATCAGTGAAATCAGGAAACGCCCAGGAACAAAAATGACCAATCCGCATCTTCACGCGACATAAAGTGACGAAATTAACGGTCTTTTAACTCTATCAGCCAATCAGAGGAGGGCATGCTTAGGTGAGCACCACCTGAGTTTGATTGACAGCTGGTTTCATCCAATAGAAACTCTGCACTTTAAAAACACAGTTAGTTTGTAGCCACTAAAATTACCTGCAGAACCATATATGGAAGTTAATGTAGTTTGACTTCCTGTGGTGCTGAGACACCCACATAAGAGAGAAACTGTTTAATATGTGATAGCAGACATGATTCAATGATAATAAATATGTAAATCTTTATCTAAATATTAACAACGTCTTTTTTATAATCAACTTTAACATTTAGGAACATTTTTCAGTGTCATTAAATATATTTATCATAATTATTTATTAACTTTAAAGAAGTTTTAGAGAGTTCTGTAGCCATCTGCTGGAGATGTTCATCACTGCTCTTTCTGAAATATCTCAGAGCCACTTCTGTCTATCAACCTTAAAATTGGTAAAAACATTAAAGACATGTTGGTGGAAATATCCTGTGAATTTCAGCCTAGTAGCCCTGATTATGACTGATATACTGTATTAAAAAATTAAGCGAAATGAAAAAAACATGAAATCTTCCAATTTTTTCTGTTCAATCCTTTACCAGTTCAGCTCTTTTGGAGCTGTGATTAAGAGAAACACACCTACTGAAACTTATTTTTTTGCTTAACAGTGTTTCAATGGAAATGTATCAGTTCTATGTAGTTTTTGTATTGTACACAGTTTAAAGTGAGAAGGTGCTAAGGGCCAGAAATGCATTAAATCAATTTGAGCCACAAGAGGTTAAATCACCTAAAAGGAAAAAGGAAAGCATATGTTAGAGTGTTTGTGGTATCATCAACATAGCAGACAGGTAATACTAGAAAAACAACTGTGTTACCCTGTTTATTGAACAAAATTGTTTAAAACTTAAAAAATAAACCACAGTCTCAGTTTTCACAAACATCTTGGCTTCACAGACACGACTGCTTTGTGTCAGTCCCAGACGGGTTTAGGCTGGAGTAGTAGTGACTATGCCCTAAACTTTAGCCACTACTGGCTGCTAATGGCCCTGATTGTTCAGACTTGTACTCAATTAATGAAGGCTATTCAGGCTTTTCCCATTGATGAAATGATGTATTTATTTTCTTACCAAATGTCACAGTGCGCACTTTCCGCACACTTTGTAAACGTTTTACATAAATTACACAATAAAACAAAAACAAAAAATAGCCCTTTTGCTCCTGAGCACAATCAAAACACTTTTTGCCTCTCTCCATCAGCGCACCTGTGATGACTGGCATGATCTTAAATAAATTTGTGCTCAGCCGGCCTTTCTTAGTGTTTGGGAGGAACATCACCACACAACCAAATCAAAATCAAATACATGGTTCCTACAAAACGTATCATCTAGAGGGTCAAAGTGTTTATATCTGCTCTGAACTGAACGTAAAGCCTGGTGTTATAGAGAGGGACGAGACGTGATCATCCTTTAAATGGTGATAACAGCGCACACTTTCATACCTCTTCAAGACATTCATGATGTTAAAATCAGGAGTTTGAAAGAGAAGTTTCTCTTTCTAACCTCCACATACCTGAACAATCACTGCATGAAGCTGGACGTATTTGATAGGTTTTGGAAAGTGACAAAATGTATCAGATGCAGTGACACAATCTGCAATGTGTCACAAATATCCAGCATGTTTGATAAAGAGGGAATCATTCCATACATGGTTGCAGCGCTGTGGGGACGAGGCCCTGCCAGAAGGGTTTCTGACTATTTGACTTGAGTCCATCTGGGACTCTGAAACCAGTCACATCAGTAAATAAGTGTTTTATGAAAGTACTCACCAAAAACACGAAGCTTAATGTGAAATATTTGACTTGGCTGAATATCTGGAAATTCACAGGTGTAGTTTCCACTGTCAGCCACCTTTGTACCTCTGATGGTTATGGAGGCGTCGCCTGACTTCAGTTTATCTGGAAAATGTGAGACTCGTCTTATGAACTGTGGATCTTGATCTGGAATTTTGTCGTGATCAAGACCTCCATCATAAAGATACACTCTACTCTGACCATTTTTCTCCCACTCAAACCGCTTTAATGTAATGTCCTCCTTTGTGCTGAGTAAACAGGGTAACATGGCGTCAGTTCCTTCTTCCACTCTGATGACTTTTGGCCCTGGAAGACATAAACACGTATTAATCAGTATGTTTACATGCATAATAATCAGGTAAAGACAGACATATGGAAATTTGTTGTCATAGCAACATATTAACTCATGTTATAACAAGAAACTTTTCTTGTCTCTTGTCATCTGGCACAACAAATCATTTGCTCTGTCCTGCACATATCATACTTACACTTGTTCATATTTCACTGTGTAAACAAATATACGTTTTATCCTTACATTTAATTTAATTACTCCCTTTATTTCAGCCTCAGGAGCATACCACACTCATTAATAAATTATAACACTTTGCTATTTCTCAAAAATGATTATCATTAGCAGTGTCTCCCTCCACTCAAAAGATATTTTTTCAGTTGGATGTTTGAGCTTCTCTGAGCAGAATAATGATGTATGTACAGAGTTTGTTTCATTTTTATCTGCTGCAGACAGAACGTTTCAATGAGCTAACTAAAAATCTGAGTTTAAAAGGTGGACCAACGATCATGATTTGTGACATTACAACTAGTCTTGAAGTCAATATTGGTCCAATATTCAACTTATTCAAATGTGAAGTGGAAACTTGAAACCTCTGGTACACAAGCACTGATAATGGACTTTATAGTGACAACAGTGATAGCACACTGATGCTGGTTTCTTTCTTATTGGGACTGGTGTGTAACTGACCAGCATGAAGTGCTAAAACATTTACTTCCTCTTTTATAATAAATGTCATCTGCTTGTTGGCTGCCTGACAATTATTCCAAATGAAGGACGGTACATAACTTTATGTTTGGTTCAGTCACTCAATGACAATGCGTCTGCAATCGGCTCGTTCTCCTTCCATGGACTTGGTAACGTACTGGGCATAGCATAGAAAGCACAAGGCTGTCCAGTTAAATCAGTTTCAATGTTCAAGTATTGATTTGATTTAGGATTGTTCTTTAAGTGCTATTGTTATGATGTCTGTTCGTAGCTAGTAAGTAAGTAGTAAGCAAGAAGGTTTAACTGAGAGGTTTTGTTCAGCTCAGTTATCGCAGCCTTCCTAACTAATTGTACGTCCACCAGGTGGCGTATTTTTACTGCAAAGTTATATCATACAACTTCTTTCTCTTACCAGGTGAATCTTTAACATGTCCTTGTGTCCTATCAGTACAGAGCAGTTATTGCATCATGAAGCAGTTTTATATCTACATTATATCTGTTCTACTCTTAACTACACTAGCTGGTCTAACTGGTTTGAAACCTGATCTGAATGTTGTGTTGTAGGAATATTTGTGGGTTTACAACTACAACTCAGAACCATCTCCATAATCAGGCATTTCCTCTCAGTCTCACCCTCTGACCTAGAAAGAACTCATTTATGCATTGATATAATCCAGAGTGGATTAATGTAACTCGTTCTACCCACGCATCTCTCAAACTTCCATTTCTTGCTTTACAACTGATCCTGAACACTGCAAGAAACAAGATCACATCATCACTATTTGCACGTCTTTACACTGCCTCCATGTTCATTACAGGATAACATTCAACATTCAACTAATTCTTCAACACTTCCAGACCTCTCAGATCCTCCCACTTTAGTATATTGGCAGTGCCTCGTTCATGGAAAAAAACTGGCACTTCTAATTGCAGATAATCACAGTGGTTGTGGAAAGTAACATGACTCCAATGCATATATGTGAGCATTGAGGAAAAACAATGAATTCTGACTATTTGGTGCTACTTCTGCTCATGTGGTGTTATTATTTATTTACACCTGGTGGACAATGTGTAAATATTCTTTGTATTTAGAAGAGATGATTTTAAGATATTACAACTAGTTTGAAACTAATCATCGTCCAGTATTCATCTGAAACAAGTGTGACGTTGAAACTTGAAGCCTGAGAATAGACTCTACAGTGAAGAAGGAAACATCTTGAGTCCAGTAATTAAACTTCTGAAATATAAAATAAATACTTTAAGACTTTTTAACAGCAAACAATATTTGTATTTGTATAAAACAATCAATTCATGATTTATGTTGTTTTTTATCCACAAGGCTGAAACATCTCCACAACTATGGGATGGATTGTCTGGAAATTTAGTAGAAACACTTCAGGCACCCAGAAAATGAATCCTTGTTGTCCTCTGACATCAAATAAACAACATATAGATAAAAAATAAAAGATGAAGACTTCTAAAGGAGATGAATACTTTATATAGTGGCTGTATGAAGCCTTACTTTATTATTAATTGATTACTGTGCTGTCTTCAGAAGGTGGAGCAGGAGGTTCATTTAACAGGTATTTCTCTGCATGTAGTGACTGCTGCAGCCTTTCGTGCCACATTCACCTCAAACCTGATCTGTTGGAAGTGTTACAGAAATGCTTCCTCATATTTACCCAGTAAAACTACTGTCATTAAACATGAACATGACTCCAAACTGAGGCCAAGTTTCAGCATGTTTCTGGATGTGTAAATATGCAGCTGGTTGTTAACATGTTTGTGATAAACTGAAAATGTGTTTTCAGCTTGTTCAACTGTCCCCAAGTGTTAAAAATGAAATAAACTATAATAACCCAAAGATCACTTGTAGATATAACAGCTCCCACATTATGTTGAGAATGAAAACAATGTTTAGGTTTATGAGACATTCTTCATCTCCACACCCAGATAAGTAAACCAACACAAACAGGTATTTCTAACTGAAAAAACAAGAGCAGGCAAGACAGAGAGAGGAAAAGAGGGAGACTTAACACAACAAAACTTATTTAAACTAAGTCACTAAAGCTATAAAATAAAAATATATGTGAAAAAACTGAAATTGTGATTTGGTGAAAAGAAAATCTTAACATTTACTGAAGGAGGAACCCACAAATGGGATTACAGATTGATGTGATCTTCACATTTTTTGTCCAAATAATCAATAAACTGTGAGCTTCATTAAGTACCTCTCACCTACCTGAGTCACTTATAACACCTGAACACCTGCTGCCATCACAACTTTATTTAAAACCCACTCAGCAAGCTAACAGAGATTAAATGCAGATTAAATGCAGATTTTTTGTGTTTTTGTGTCTTAAGAAAGTTATTGACAGTGATTTGAATAGAGCTGCAACAATTAACTGATTAGTTGATTGTAAATTTCATCTCAGACTATTTTGATGGATCCTCATGACAGGATGGAGACGACACCCTGCAGCCGTCATGACGTCACATCTAAAGGTATTAAACCCTCTTATAACATATATGACATCCTAAATGATGATAAACATCTAAACTCTGAGTAGGTCTATTATAAGACTGTATGCAGGTGATGACGTCATTTAAACTCTCCAGTCATTTTTATTCTGCGTGCTTTCAGACTCCTGCATGAATTTACACATTTTAAATCAAATACAATGAATAAATGTCATTCAGTGTGATTATCAGTGGAAGTGATTGGTTTTCTCACCGTTTTCAGCAGCAAACGTTGTTCCAGACCAAGTCAGGAGAGAGACACACACGAGAGGAAGAAGCTCCATAGCTGTCTGCGTCACCTGGAGATCAAACATCACTTTAACATCTCTATATAACGAAGCTTTAGCCGCTCCTCACAGCCTCACTGCTTCATCCAGCAATACTTTCGGTTCCTCGGATTCAACACCAGCAGCACATCCGGTACAGCCCTGTCACAATAAAAGCGTCAGTGGTGGGTAAACAGCGGCCCGCGGGACAAATCTGGCCCTCCAATACTAATATTTGGCCCCCTAATGAAAGCTGAGGTTTGTCCTTTTATAGACTGCATCAAATGTTTGACAGGACTCGTCATAAATGTGCAGTAGATAACAATATAAACACAAGGCTCACCTACATCCCAATAAATATGAGCTTGTAACCTCTTCTACACTCATACAGGTACATCCCATAATGTGTCCTATCTGACCACAACACATCTGTGTCAATAACAGCACTTCAGCTTCAACCATAAATGAAGCAGGCCACGGTTTATTGTGTGTGGATTACTGATGAGAATGATGACACCTCAGATACAACCAGAAAACTGTTTTATACAAACTAAAACATGTAAAAACAGGTTTTCGCCGTGTCTGTACAACATCAGCCCCAAAAAACACAGCTGGAAACATCTGGTTGAACTTCATTGTCCTGCTGTATATTAACTACAATGACTCATGAATAGCTTTTGTTTCTCTCATCAAAGTTTGAACAGACAGAAACATTCAAATCAGTCACAACATACAGTTTGACATTGTTCATGTTTTATTCAAATGATCGAATAGAAAAGAAGAGCCTGAAATTACATGAAACCCTGCAAGTGCAACATAAACAACATAAACATACATGAACTTTCAGCTCAATTCAAATATCACAGTCAACAACAGTTTATAGTTCAGTATGAAACTGTACCTGACTGATTCTGGCTGAGCACATTAACAAATACAAAGAAATAACACATGATTATTCAAAATATAGAAAAGTCACATTTGATTGATTTTAGCTGCAAAATATTCACATTAATTCAAAGCTTAACAGCAGGTTTTATTTCAGTGCAGTCTAACTCAGTGAGGATCTTTAAGAGCAGTATGATAATATTTGATAAATGGATGCATTTATATGGTGCTTTTATCCAGCATGCTTTAAAATGTTCCTCTCATTCACTCATTAACACTCACAAACACACTGATGGCAGCCAGCTACCATGCAGGCTGCAGGTCTGAACATCAGGAGTCATTTGGGGTTCAGTGTTTAGTTCTAGGACACTTTGACATGATGACAGGAGCAGCAGGGATCCAACCGGACGACCGCTGGCACACATTTCAACTTCATCTTTTAAAGTCTGAGTGACTACGATGGTTGTTTATTTCAGCTGAGGATCAGAGATCAAATGTAGTCCATCACAACTAGAACAGTTCTCATTATTCATTGATATTTATTAATAATGTTATAATGGTCAAGCTACAAGTCACATTATAAAGGTTTTAATCTGTTTGAAGTTCAGGCAGCTGAAAATGTTCTGTTCTCTGTTTTTTGGGTATTTCAGTGTTTTCTATTTGATATCGTTGTGAGCTACACTGCCCCCTCCTGGTCCTGCTGCAGTAAGACAGGAAGCTTCTTCTTAAAGTTAACAGGTTTATACAGTCGTCTGTTTCTATCTTTAACTCTAAAACCTCAACTTAAAAACCAGCCTTTGGATAAATGAGGACAAAATGCTCCAACTGCTCCAAAAATGTTTTCACTGTTTTGGTCTAAAACTCAAACTGATCCTCACAAAAATCAAAAGATACAAGAGCACACACACTTCAGCAGCAAAGTTCAAGGCACGTTGTTAAGCAGGAAAGCCTGAAGTTGATTATGCTGACTGGTTTGTTAAATCACAAGAGCCTGCAGGAGAGAAAACACAATTACATTAAAGAAAATCCTAATGTTGGAAACAAAAGTCCTTCAGTTAATAAACGCATTAACTATGTTGTGTCCATTTAGATATGTTTGAATTACAACACGTGTAAGACATAATTATCTAATCACAGTGTGTTACTGTTTGTTTTGTGTGTTCAACTTTTAAAAAAAGTATTGAAAGGTAAAATTCAAACCCTTCACTTCACTATTCGAAATGTTGTATAAATGAACAACTGGAAATACTTATTATATTTGCTATATTCATTTCAAATTAATAGATTAATGAAGACTTGTGGATTGGAAGCCAAATAATCTGTTGTCTGCTCATTATGATTATATGGATATAATATATTATTTAAACTCACCTTTCCTAAAACCCTTTTTTCACGAGCACAGCTAGAACAAGAACACCAAGAACACCATCAACAAAAAGAGTTTGAGAACTGAACCAGCAACCAGTCCACTGGCAGAACCTGAAACAGATAAAAAGGTAAAGTAACAGTCAGAATCAAAGTGTCCATCATGTTCAGACATCATAACCTACACAAAGAGAACAACTAAAGGTGTGCATGCTCCTAAAATTTCCAATGATTGACAGATTCAAACAGCAGTGAGATGACTCAATGAGAGCAGAGCCATACAGTCTGCTGTTATGCAGCATAATATAACCCCATAAAATGATCAGTTTTTAATCCCAAAAGCTCACAGAAGAATCTATATTTCATTTTTGTGAAATTATTTGTGGTTTTCGGTTTTAGTGCTACAAATAGCAACAAAGTTTTTTTTATCATCAGTAATAGACTGATATATCACTATTTTCATTGGGATGGACAGCTTAGGTCTGTGTCTGTATCTGTGTCAAAGTATCATGAGAGATACACTGATCCAATATATACTGGATTGATATCAGCTCTGATCACTTATTAAAGTATTGATTATTGCACAGATAAACTGTCCTGTCATATGCACATTAAATATCATTTGTAGACACTTGTGTTATGAAATGGTAACAATAACATTTTATAAGCCTCCAGAACTATGGAGCACTTTACCTTTGGACAAATATAAAAACATGTATATTAGTCTCAGCGTACATGAGGAAGAATGATCCCAGTCAGCTCAACACACTGAGGTTTACTCATTAAACATTTTTATGATGATATTCAGAACTTACAGCACAAACATGCAGATGTAGAGATCAGTGACCAAAATCAGGACTCACCTGGTGTTTGTTTTCAGATGAAACCCATAAGAGAAAAAAAGAAAACATAATGAAGTTAGAGAGTTTATGTGATATCAACATGGCAGACAGGTAAAACTGTTAAAACTGAACTTTATTTTGAACAGATCTAATTGGAGGAAAAATAAACCAGTGTCAGATTTCACAAACATCATGAAGCTTCAAAGTTCAGACAGGAAGACCATCTTTTTGTATGCTCACATCATAGTTTTATTTCTCATTCTTCTGTCATTCTGATCCTTCTCACAGCTCATACTGATCTCTGTCTGTCAAAGCTCATCATTTCCTTGCTGTTATTTCTGGAGCATCAATAGACACAGTCAGCTGTTCACATCACCTGGTCAAGTCTAACCATTAGCACAGTGACACACCTTCATTGTCAGCCTATCATATTGCAGCTGTCTTTTTAAGTGTTCTCCTTCTCTGCTCAGTTGCTTTCTTGATGTTGTTATGCGTGACCCACCACCTCCCCATCACCACCCAGTCTTCAGATTCCTCAATGCAACACTTAATCAGCTGATCAGTCTCAGCAGAGTCAGATTTACATTTTTGTCTCTCTCCTCTCTACCCCAACCGGTCAAGGCAGATGGCCGCGCACCGAGAGCCCAGTTCTGCCTGAGGTTTCTTCCCAGACAGGGGAGTTTTTCCTTGTCACTGTCGCCAAGTGCTTGCTCATGTGGGAATGTTGGGTCTCTTTCTAAATTAATCAAAGAGTTCGGTTTAGTCCTGCTCCATGCAAAAGTGCCTCAAGATGACTTTGTTGTGATCTTTGTACAGAAAAATCATCATCAATCAACTGCCTGTGTTGAACAAACAGTTGAAACAGCATCCAGGATCCTGTGTCTAAATGTGCACACCACAGAAGATGTTTTAAGTTCATCGTGTCCAGTAAACTCTGTAACTCCAAAGACTTTTCATATTAAATTAAAACCTCTTTAGTAGTCACTTATGGTAAATGTATTCTTCCGTTTCATAACTTTTTTTGCTTGCGTCATGAAAATGTAAATTATTAAAAAATGTTCAAACTCTAAATTTCACATAAGTGGAGTTCCTGTTCCTTTCCTCAGTAATGCATTATTTAGTAAACATGTAAATTCAGCACAACTTTGATACCTAAGAGGTTTATTTAATCAGCTCCTGAGCACCACAAACATGTTTTCCATAAAGAGAGACACTGATTATTGACTAACTTTGCACCTCCATCAGGAAGGAAAAGCTCTACTTCCACAGAGGGACTCAAATGTGTTTTACTTCGTGTACATCAGTGATGAGTCTGCAGAGAACAATAAATGATGTGTCTGCCCTAAAAAACTGAATGCAAAGCTAATTTTTGCCTCACTTTACTCCTTCAAATTCCTGCTGGAGTGTTTTTGTGCTTCATATTTATTTTACATCAAACATCGAACGACTGAAATGTGACCTACAGCTAGTCAGGAACTATTAAACTGATTTTGTGTTTGTGTGACAGTTTAGACTGATTTAAAATCTACCGTCAAGTGCAGCTTATTATCTTCAGACTCTAATCATTTCTTTTATCTCTTTATATTAATGAACCAGGATTTTAGAGCCTTTTTTCTAATCTGAATATAATATAATATCTGAGTAATATATTCCAGTTAACACTGCTGCTCAAAGCAGTGAAGTGTCTGTGTGTTTATAGTGAATGCAAAGTGATTCACATGACAATTTTTGAAAACTAATATCACACAAAGAAAAAAGTTTTTACTGATTAAATACCACTTCAAAAAAGAATATCACCTTGTATATACAAAGGGGTCGTATCATTAATCTGATGGCGAATCTCCTCCTGAGTAGCAACACAGCGGTAGACACCAGTCTTGTTCACAGTTATTTGGAGGGTGACGTAGAATTGGTCTCCTTGTGGTGAAACCTGAGGCTCTTCAGCTGGAAGGTTGTTTCCAGCACTGTCCTGCCAGTGTAACTCAGGCTGTGGATCACCATGAGTCTCACACTGCAGCCGTGCCCAGTACCTCGTTTGCTGAAGATGTTTGATGTATGGTTTTGGAGCTGAACCTGTGAACATGGTATAAACAGTTTTAACAATAACAACATTATAATTTATATTTAGATGTTCTTCTTGATCAGTCAAGAACAGTCATTATGTAAAATTGTATAAATGTCTGCACTGATGATGTGAAATTAGACTCATATAAAAACTGAATAATGATCCTAGTCATTTCCCCAGTTATATATATTTTCTAGTTAGTGAATGATTGAGGTCTGTAGGAGTCAAAGTTACAGCAGGTGTAAAATGTAGAGACAGTGACGTCATCATAATCAGGACTCACCTTTGATTTCAGGTCTCTCTTTTAACAGTTTAAGGTGCGGAGGTTGGATGCGACCCGATATTTACACGTTAAAATAATAAATGAATATACTACATATTTTCATGTTGACTGTATATGTCAGTACACACATATTATATCTCGTTTGAAAGCTTAAATGTTTGTGTTTTCAACCGATGGAAGCGTCTCAATTTAGGATTTACGACATAAAACATGCAGCGTCACACATTGCAGCCGTAAACAGTTAGTAACTTACCTGCTAACCTGTCTCTCCGCAGTTAAAAGGCTTTTACACGCTTAATAACACATATTCACTAACTAACGACGGCTCCTTTTAAACAACTAAAATACACTGATTAAATCCAGCTCCTATAAATTCAAGTGAAAGTAAAAATAATCTGAATAAACGTGAATTATTTCCTTCGTCTAGTTTTAGCGCAGCTCGTCAAACTTCCGAAACAACGACATTTTGATCAATTTAACGGCTCGATAACAGATTTGACCAATGATGTTCAGTATCAGTGAGATCAGGAAACGCCCAGGAACAAAACTGACCAATCTGCATCTTCACGCGACATAAAGTGACGAAATTAACGGTCTTTTAACTCTATCAGCCAATCAGAGGAGGGCATGCTTAGGTGAGCACCACCTGTGTTTGATTGACAGCTGGTTTCATCCAATAGAAACTCTGCACTTTAAAAACACAGTTAGTTTGTAGCCACTAAAATTACCTGCAGAACCATATAAGGAAGTTAATGTAGTTTGACTTCCTGTGGTGCTGAGACACCCACATAAGAGAGAAACTGTTTAATCTGTGAAAGCAGACATGATTCAATGATAATAAATATGTAAATCTTTATCTAAATATTAACAACTTCTTTTTATAATTTACTTTAACATTTAAGGACATTTTTCAGCTTCATTAAAGATATTTATCATCATTATTTATTAACTTTAAAGAGGTTTTAGAGAATTCTGTAGTCATCTGCTGGAGATGCTCATCACTGCTCTTTCTGAAATATCTCAGAGCCACTTCGGTCTACCAATCTGAAATTTAGTAAAGACATTAAAGACATGTTAGTGGAAATATACTGTGAATTTCAGCTTGCTAGCCCATATTATGACTGATATACTGTATTTCAAAAATGAAGTGAAAGGTAAAAAACACAAAATCTTCCATTTTTTTCATTTTAATCCTTTCCCAGTTCAGCTCTTTTGGAGCTGTGATTAAGAGAAACACACCTACTGAAACTTATTTTTTGGCTTTACAGTGTTTCAATGGAAATGTATCTGTTCTATGTAGTTTTTTTATTATACACAGTTTAAAATGAGAAGATGTTAAGGGCCAGAAATGCATTAAATTAAATAGAGCCCTAAGAAGTTAAAGCACCTAAAAGGAAAAAAGGAAAATATAATTATGTTACAATGTTTGTGAAATCATAATAGCAGACATTATTGAACTAAACAAAAAAAAATTAAACCACAGTCTCAGTTTTCACAAACATCCTGGCTTCACAGAATCAACTGCTTTGTGTCAGTCCCAGACGGATTAAGGCTGGAGTACACTTGAAATGAACTACTGTAGGTCTTATTATGTGTCATCTAAAGGTAAAAGTGTTTATATCTGCTCTGAACTGAGTGTAAAGCCTGGTGTTATAGAGAGGGACGAGACGTGATCATCATTTAAATGGTGATAACAGCGCACACTTTCATACCGTCTCCCCTTCAAAGCATACATGATGTTAAAATCAGGAATTTGAGAGAGAAGTTTCTCTTTCTAACCTCCACATACCTGAACAATCACTGCATGAAGCTGGACGTATTTGATTGGTTTTGGAAATTACAAAATGTATCAGACGCAGTGACACAATCTGCAATGTGTCACAAATATCCAGCATGTTTGATAAAGAGGGAATCACTCCATACATGGTTGCAGCGCTGTGGGGACGAGGCCCTGCCAGATGTGTTTCTGACTATTTGACTTGAGTCCATCTGGGACTCTTAAACCAGTCACATCAGTAAATAAGTGTTGAAAATACTCACCAACAACAAGCTTCATGTGGAATCTTTGTTCTGGCTGAAGATCTGGAAATATACAGGTGTATTTTCCACCGTCAGCCACCTTCGTATTTCTGATGGTTATGGAGGCGTTGCCTGACTTCAGTTCATCTGGAAAATATGAGACTCGATCTTTGAACTGCGGATCTGGATGAGGATCAATGCCGTTATTATACAGAAACACTTGCTTCTGATCATCTTTCTTCCAGTCAAACTTCTTGTTAGTAATGTCCTCTGTGCTGAGTGAACAGGTTAACGTGACGTTAATTCCTTCTTTCACTTTGATGATTGTTGTCTCTGGAAGACAAAAACACGTATTATTGTTTACATGCAGAATAATCAGGTTAAGACAGACATATGGAAGTTTGTTGTCATGGCAACATATCAACTTATGTTATAACAAGAAACTTTTCTTGTTTCTTGTCATCTGGCACATTGTCTTCAACAAATCCTTTGCTCTGTCCTGCACATATCATACTTACACTTGTTCATATTTCACTATTTTACATCTATTTATGTTTTATCTGTTTTCGTCTTTTATATTTAGTTTTCTCTGATTCTTATTTTTCATATTATTATATTATTCTAGTGTTTTATCACAACCTGAGGAGAACACCCCACGCGTTAATAAATATTAACATTTAACTCTTTAACTTTTTTCCAAAATGATGATGATCTTCAGCAGTGACTAAGTCATCAGACTATCTCTGTCTGCACATCCAACACACTAATAAATATTACACCTGGTTGAACTGAGTTTTTTTTTGCTTTACCAATAAGGTAAAGGTTTGTGTTTGGTTTAACATGAAACGTAAAATACTGTATGGAAATGTTTCAGATGCTGAATCAGGATCAGCTGACTACTAAACTGTGTATTAAAGAGTGGAGTTTGGCGCCATGTGCAGGCTCAATGTGGAGGCTCACTGATATCAAATAATATCTACAGGAGCGTCCTGACCAAGACAACAGCACCACATAACATATACTGTAGGTTAAAATATATAACACAGACCTGGATTGGATCACAATCTATATATATGTAAAATATAATTTTGTTTTCCATGTTTTATTTCTATAATTTAGCTTTCTTGATTCTTTACACACATCTATTTCATATCTTCCATTTTTTAGGGAGTCAAATACATGTAGTGGAGTAGAAAGTATAATATTTCCCTCTGAAATGTAGTGGAGTGAAAATATAAAGTAGCATCAAATAAATATACTCAAGTAAAGTACAATTATCTCAAACCTGTACTTAAGTACAGCACTTGAGTAAATGTACTTGGTTTCTTTCCACCACTGTGTATTGCTGTACAGATTGTAAAGCCCTCTGAGGCATTGAGCACCAGCACTTTGATATGTAATGGTTGTCTCCTTGAACAATCAAAGTTTGTATTGGTCAATAAATCATTTTACATAAGAAATCCATATCTACTGAAGTATCTGAAGTGATGAGCTCAAGATTTCTATAACAATATTAATGTGATAAAAGAAGGCTGAATGTTTTTATAAAGCCCAGTATTCATGTTAGATAACTGCTTCCACTTTTCTAATATGCACTAATTAGAAACCCCTCTGGTATGAAAAAATGAGTGTGAATGTAATTTTTGGGACAGAAAACCATCAGATATACAGTAGTTCACTACATGTAGCTGAAGTACAGTGGACAACAGAGTATGTTGAAATACAGTTATGTGAATGAAATCAAATCCTGTAAAAGTCTACAATAGTCAAAATGAAAACTCTCACAAATATTGGCAAATAGGTTTATTGATGGAAATAACTAATTGGTTGTGTTAATAATGACATAAAAGCTAGTTTTGTTTTCCACTTTCACAATTTAACAGTCCTGTAAATAATATTCAGCTCTGACAATACAATATTATATAGATGAAGGCACTAAATAAAATGAATGCTGCAAGCAGCGATGAACGGGCCCTCGCTCCCCCGCGCATGTCGGGATGTGACGCGGTCGGAGGGCCCGCACAGCGGGCACGTAGATGTCTTGGCACCCGGGCTTTTATTGAACAATGTGTGAAGGGGTTAAGAAACACTTCCTGTGTCCACTATGGGGCGCTAAAGAACACACACCAATTATATGTCATGTTGTAGTGTGAATTTCAGGTAAATCAGATGATGCTTGTCATATTAGGCTGACTTCCTTTGTCCAGTAGGTGGCGCTATAAATATGAGTCAGTATTGACACATAGACGTGTTCAGGGTGGGACTCTCATCATGCGTGAGGAATTTGGTGCAGATTGGACGATAAATATTGGAGTTATAAGGACTTCCTGTTTTATGGTGAAACACCTGATTTTAAGTTTTCGTTAAAAAACGTATTTAGGTTTCTTTGCCTTTATTCATATAGTAACTGGCAGAAATGCTGACAGGAAACATGGAGAGAGAGGGGAATGATCTGCAGTATAGGTCCATGCCCGGATTTGAACCAGGAAACATGCGATTACGTGGCATGTGCTCCAACCACTCGACCATCAGATTTTGACTTTTCAACTTCAATACTGACTGAATTTGACGTCTGTGGAGTCAAATCTGTAGGAAGAGTTAAAGTGAAAGTATGAGGCGTGGAAATGGGAAAAATGGCAGCCAAATCACAATTTTGAATAAATATAGGTGACTTCCTGTTGGACTTAGGGTTAGGGTCCAATGTGGTCCCCCCAACTTTGTTGTGCGTGTGGCCACGATACAGCTGAATACCAAATTTCGTTTTCCAACGTCAATCTGGACGGAAGATATTCACATTTTAAGGTGTCATAAGGGGCGCCATAGAGCCATTTTGCCACGGCCATTTTTGGGACCCATAAAATATAAACATTTTTCACCAGGTCTGACATGTTTTAATGAGTTTAAGTGCACGTTTAGTGCCGCCAAAAATGCTGTTGTTTTCAGAGAAGAAGTACGCAGAGCGTTTCCTACAGATACAATACGGCTCGGGCCCTAATTATAGCTCTCTGTAGCATTTAGATTATTTATAAGAATTAACTTTCCACTGAAAAAATTAAGTTTAGTTTGGCAACTTATCTCACTTCAGAGAACATCAGATATGTCAGCAATGTTTTAATTCACATCAGTAGTTTATTACAGCAGCACAAAGAATGACAGGAATGAAAGGTAACACCCCCCCCCCCCCCCATCGTAGAAAAAGGATATTTTTGCGGCGTTCCACTTTTTGCCTATCATAGTCTATTATAAGACTGTATGCAGGTGATGACGTCATTTAAACTATCCAGTCATTTTTATTCTGCGTGCTTTCAGACTCCTGCATGAATTTACACATTTTAAATCAAATACAATGAATAAATGTCATTCAGTGTGATTATCAGTGGAAGTGATTGGTTTTCTCACCGTTTTCAACAGCAAACGTTGTTCCAGACCAAGTCAGGAGAGAGACACACACGAGAGGAAGAAGCTCCATAGCTGTCTGCGTCACCTGGAGATGAAACATCACTTTAACGTCTCTATATAACTATTAACTACTATGAATCATGAATTCTGCACAAGAACAGCACAAATTACATGTGAAAATATTCCCTCTGATCAGAGCTTTATCTTCACACTAACATTTCATCTGTAGTTGTGCAAGAAATACAACTACAGTTCCTCAATTGCAACTGTTGGCTTCTTCATTTACTGTGATTACAGAAATATGTACCTCTAAAGAATAGCCTTCCAGTAAGATGTATAACAAACAACAAAAGGCCTTCAAATCCAACCACAGACGTGCTCTTGTCCTGTTATAACAGGATGTCACAAACATCTGGAGGCTGCTCCTCCTGAACTGCACTTCAGCAACAGAAACAAAAGCTTCTCAGGCTGATTTCTTCAAAATAACAGGGTAGCACTTTGGTGCTGTGGGTAGCACTCACACTGTTTATAAGCATTAATTAATGGCTTAACTAGAGCATAATTTATTTATACTTTACAACTCATTACTAAGCATACTGTAATTTTGGAATAGGGTTTTGAAAAATCACTCTTTCTATGCTTAATTGTTCAGGAAGACATTACCCATGTTCAACTACTGCAGAATTTAATTATTTGCATTAAATATGATTAAATATGACGGCAGATCATAGAAACACTAAAACTTTATTAATGACTTATAACCATTTATAAGTATAAATGTTTCACACTTTTGAACAAGTCATCAGGTCTTAAAAGTCATTAATAAATAGTAGTAGTATTCATTCACCATTTATTAAAGACAACGGGTTCCTTATCAGAAAGTGATACCAATAAGAGTATCATCTCCTCATATTAATTTAATTCCTTTGAATTTGAGCACAGAGAGGAGCAAGACGCAAAAAAAGTGAACACCATGAAACTTCCTCAGTTTTGTGGTTACTATTTTTTAAGTTTCGTTAAAATAATTCTGAAGAAGCAGTCCCCCCCCCACCCACCCACACACACACACACACACACACACACACACACACATGCCCCCCTTCCCACATCCGCCGCAGTTATGATGCCCTCTACAGTTATTAACCCCCTCCTGGTACTACAGCCTGGCAGCTCCGAAAATTATTCTGGACATTGAAACACTGAGTAGATCTATGATAAGACCTCTGACAAGCTGACACAAATCTATTGAAACAGTTTGGCTGAGGATGTAGCTGCTGTCAGACTCCACAAACGACATGATAGGAAACTCAGACTTATTGTTTAAAGTAACTTCATTTGAATATGTTTGTTAGTTTAAGGAGAACAGAAAGAGTAGATGTCTGTGCCACACAGTAAAAATCTGCAGCAGGCATTGACTCTGAATTCCCATCGGTCACATCATAATAAGCAGATGAAGAGTTGTTGGAGAGAACGCAGAGACCCCCTAAAAAAAGGAAAATTCCAGGAAAAGCCCAGCCTCGAACTCAAGGGAAAGAAAGAGAGAAGAGAGATAATTTAGCTGATAGGAAGTCTAAGAAAACTTTAACAAAAGACACAAGTGCAGGTATTTGTTACAGATATGAAGAAAAGTCACATTACCTTGCTAACTGCAAAAAACCTGTGAATGCTGAGATCGTGCAACAGAAGTGAGTGCAGAAATATAATTGGTGACGCATTTTAAAAGGTGATGGCTCCACCCCAGTCTAAAGTTTAAGCAGGAAGGAGCTGTTGTTGTGAACAAATATGGCAGAGAAACAACGATGAGAGACAACAGGAAACAAACAGTTTAAGTAAATATGCAGATATGAAGAGACAGCCATACTCCAGATCTAATGAGTGAGCCTTGGGGAGCAGTAGCAGTGCTAGAAGGGGTACAATGCCTATGCCGGGGTCACAGTTTTACCAACAGCATCTTTCTCACAGGAAGCTACATTTGATCAGTACAATTTTGGAGGATGAGGGTGAAGCAGATAAAATAAACCTTGATGGATGGACTCTGGGAAATGACCAATCCATACTAACGTCTTTTTGTGAACAAGGCCTGTGAAGAGAGTTAAAAAAAACTGATTAAAGAGAGTTGAAACCAATGCCAAAAAAACACTAGTTACAATCTATCAAGATGGTTAGTGTATATAGCGTAAAACTTCTCTGGTGAGAAATAAAAAGAGTTAAGACTCGGTCGTGTTCAATTATTGATTCAAACCAAGCGAACAAGCCAGAAACAATGTCCCAGCAAAAAAGAATCAGCTGAATGGACGGATTTTCATTCACCAGCACAGTTTAAAAGTCTGTTGCCCCCCTGAATTACAACCAATAATTTATAGTCATCTTATGCAGGGTGGTAGCAGGAATGGCAACCCTGCAAGCAAAGATAAGTGACTTCCTTTCTGCCTCTCAGGAAGCCGTTTGGCTGTTTACAGGTGGAGACATGCAATGCTTTACTTCACACAGCATGAAAAGGGTGTGAGCACATTATATGAAAAGGAATAACTGTAATAAGAAATAAGTGTAATACAACTAAAATAAAACAATTTCCCCCACACAAACAACAATAAAAGTTGACTTAACTTCACATCTTGTTAAACTAACGTATCTTTTAAAGGCAGCCAGGTTACTGTTGCCAGGAACAGTTCATCTTACTTGCAATGTTAAGTTCATTCAAAAAACTGAACTGCATCATTTGCCCACACAACTTAAGTTTCTATTTTCTAATAGTTCTATGTAGAATTGATTCATCAACATCAAAGAACATTCAAAGTGTTTTTAATACAGACAGTGGCTCTTCTTTGTATCTAAAGTTAAGTTTCTGGGTAATTTTGTGGTTTTACCTTTTCTGATGCCTTGTGTTTAGGGTTGTGGGGTCAGGAAGGTGGCCTTGACAGACACACATTTGGTATATGTACAGTACTATCCCACATGGACTTTAATCTGCCCTTCTGCTTATACCAAGCTTGATTTACTTGAAACCATTTGAATGAACATTTTTGAGAGGAAGGCAGTTTCTTGATAACAGTGGTGTGTTTATGTTCTCATGACAAGATGGAAACAACATCCTTCACACATCTGCAGCAGTAATGACGCCATATCTAAAGTTATCAGCCCTCTCTAGGTATAACGGTATAGGTAGCTGCATTTATGAGCCATTCATTTTCCCATTTATGACTGTTTATAAACCCTTTATAAAAGGTTCCTTATCAGATAATCAGATAGTGGAACTAATAACAGTATCATCTCCACAGATTAATTTAAACCTGTAAGAACCAGTGAGCACAGAGAGGAGAGGAAGCAAAATGCAGAAGTGGGTAATTTTGCTTCTTGAATAAAGGATGGAGATAACACCAGCACATGCTGAGGCTGGACAAGATGGTGCAACTTTACTTTGTCTATAGTACTTTGTATATTTCAACAGTTTGTCTCAAACTATAAAAAATAACTCAGAGGCTCACCGTGGAGTGTCAGTTTTTACTGTATGAACCTTGTTTTTGGTTCCTGAGTTTGTGGTGGAAACACTTCCTCATGACGGGGTTGGCAGTTAGTCACTTGCCTCTCTCCTCTGGCTTCTACCGTATTTGTTTGTTGTTGTTTTTTCCTTCTGTTTAGTTTAATTTACTTTTTAGTTATGTAAAATAAATCTATTTTTAGTTACAACTCATGTCTTTCCCCTCCTTTTTCCAGGTTTGAGTCTGCTTGTAAGAGATGCAACTGTTGTTTGTTTGTTTTAATGACTTGAATGACCTTGTTTGAGAGAAAAGCAGTTTCTCTGTAATAGTGCTGTGTTTACCTTCTCATAATAGGACGTAGATGAATGTTGCAGGCATGATGCAGTTCTGTTGCAGTCTGTTTTCTGTGGCAGTTGCAACAGCGTACCACATAGTGATGGAGGAAGTGAGGATGGAGGAAGTGATGGAGGTATAGAAGAGCACTTACTTTGGCAAGTTGAACTTCTTCAGCTGATGCAGGCAGTGCTTTAAAATGTTTGTTTGCATCAATATTAACTAAACAATTATATCAACTACAATCAGTTCAACAGTTTTTATATGTGTACCTCAAACTCTTCATTAATGAATGTAAATATAAACTATACTATATTATGTATGTGATGAAAAATTTATGTTTAAAATGAACAATAATACTCCAACCAAACTGATATTTGGAACCTTTGGAAACTTTTAAAACTTGCTCAGTTAGAAACAAACTCATATTGGGTAACAGTGAATAACAGCCTGCCAGCAAGATGTATACAAAAGAACCACAGGCCTTCAAATCCAACCGCATGCAGACTTGCTGTTGTCCTGTTATTGCACAGACATGTAGGCTGCTCCTCCTGACCTGCACTTCAGCAACAGAAACAAATGCTTTTCAGGCTGATTTCTTCAAAATAGCGGGGTACCACTTTCTGATAACACTGTTTATAGTTATAGGAGTAATAAGAATTAATAAATGGCTTAATTAAAGAACAATTCCTCTAGACTTTACATCCCATTGAGAAGCATAATTTTGGTTGCCAGGATGTGAAAAAACCCTCCTTTCTGTACCATGTAACATTTTCTCTTTGTAGTTCTTCAAGAAGACACTTCCAATGTTCGACCACTTACCTTCTGGAAAGGCAACAGGTCATCGAGACAAAAAAAGTCAACATTTATAACTGCAGAATGTAAGTGATTAAATATAACAGACAGCATAATGACTTTAACACTAAACCTTTATTAATGACTTATAATCATTTATAACTGTAAATGTTTCACACTTTTGAAGAAGTCATCAGATCTTGCTAAGTAATTTATAAACAGTAGTACTATTTATTAACCATTCCTTAAGCCATTTACAAAGGGTTCCTTATCAGAAATGGTACCAGTAAGAGTATCATCCCCTCATATGAACTTAAGCCCTTTGAATTTGAAACTAGTGAGCACAGAGAGGAGGGGAAGTGAAAACCGTGACAAACGTTTTGTGGTTACTATACTTTAAGATATATAAAAAGGTTTAAAGTAGCACAACTTTCACCATCCAAAGTTATATTATCGGTAACAGTTACTTGACGCCACATCTAAAGTTATCAACCCTCTCTAGGTATAACAGTATAATAGGTAGCTGTATTTATGAACCATTCATTTAGCTGTTTATTAATGCTTATAAACCCTTGATAAAGGGTTCCTTATCAGATAATCAGATAGTGGTACTAATAACAGTATCATCTCCACAGGTTAACTTAAACCCTGTGAGTCTGTATTGTGAGAACAAGTGAGCACAGAGAGGAGAGGAAGCAAAAAGAAGAAGTGGGTAAGGCAGTTTCTGGGTAAATATGTGGTTTTACCTTTTCAAGAAATGATGGAGTTGACGCCAGCACATGCACCACCCCACATCTGCAGCATGTCTCCACATCTTAAGTTATTAACCCTTTCTTATAACAAAAGGACACACTTAAATTATGATAAACATCTGAACTTTGAGTAAAGAGTCAAATGACATCTCCTGTGTTGTGATGTTTATTAGGATACATAATACTGTACTGATTATGTTTCATTAGGATGTTGCTACTTGCTGATGTTATCCACTAAACTATGCAGTATGTATACTTAACAGTATTGTGCTAACATAGACTGACAGCTTCATTGTTAGTATTAGAACAAACCGTAAATAATACAAAGCATCAACATATCAGAGTCAGAAACAGGTTTATTGCCAAATAGGATTACATATAATGAATTTTCCTGTTGTGTTGTGTTGCCACATATGTGACTTTAATATATGCAGGTGCTTTAAAATGTCTCTTTACATCAATAACATTCATTAGCCTATAATATAAACTATAAACAGTTCAATGGTTTTTATATCTGTAACTCAAACTCTTCGGTCATGTATGTGATCAGAAAAGATTGTTTCTAAAATATGCAATAATACTCCAGCCAAAGTGACATCTGAAACTTTTAAACAAGCATATTATGGTATTTTATTATTTTACCTCCATCAACATCAGCTTTCATGAATCAAGAGTTGTGTTTAAAACCTTTAAAAGTTCCATGCTTTCACTTTGAGCAGGAATCCAGTCTGGAAATGATATTTCACAACAAGTTGGACTGAATTCGGATGACTGGTGTTCCAAGTAACACAGATTAACAGAAGTAAAGGCTCAGTGTCCGGGAGAGATAACAAATTGTCTCTGCAGTGCCAATTTACTAAAGTAGACACAAAGAGGAAATTATATTTGCACATACACAGCTATAACCACTAGGCAAGCTCACCAAGACTCAGCAGAGTAAATAATATGCAATGATAAATGAATAATGTGTGCACAGTGCTTGAACATGCATTTACTCCCATAATGAGAAACACATTTCAACCTCAGCTCATGTCTGAATTATGTGGCCTAAAAGAACAGTTTGTACCAGGAGTGTTGTTATCTTTGCAATTCTTAGACGCTAAATTTAGATAAGAAAACAAATAAATAAACTAGGCTACAGAAAAACAAACCTTTATTAAGAAAATAAGAAATTAAAAAAGCAAAGAAAGCTGGATCTACCATACGGGCAATCTGGGCTAATGCCCAGGAGCCCTTGAGCAGAATAGGGGCCCTCCATGATGTGTTTGTTTTGTCAGGCTCCACAGAAATACGACACAAGGCTTGACCCATTCTTTTGATGTTGATAATTATGGTCGCTTTCAGACACCTAGTATGTCCAAAACGAAATATGGTGTTATAAGGTTTTCATCTGACAGCAGCGTTTTCCAATCAGAATAAAAAGTCCCAAAAGTTGATTTGGGAAAGTAAGTCTCATGATTGACATGCATTTCAGGGCACGGTCCCTGAGAATACTAATCCAGCCTTGAATGTGGTACATACCTTTTCGTCCCCCCTTAGAATCAACTGTACAATGTAATTTTGATAATTCCTTAACTTTTCATTTTATACCATCATCAGGTCTATTTATTTCTCTAGTTTAGTTGATCACCAAATAAACTAAGCTTTATCTCCAAAAGTAGAATGGGAGGCAGAGCCTTCAGTTATCAGGCTCCCCTCCTGTGGAACCATCTTCCACATTTGATCCGAGGGGTTTATAGTTAAGACCGGCCAGGATTGTCCTGGACCAGCTCCTAGTTTATGCTGCTATAGGCTTAGACTGCTGGGGGACTCCCCATGATACACTGAGCTCCTCTCTCTCTCTCTCTCCCTCAACCCCAACCAGTCGAGGCAGATGGCCGCCCACCTAGAGCCTGGTTCTGCCTGAGGTTTCTTCCTGTTTAAGAGTTTTTCCTTGCCGCTGTCACCAACTGCTGCTGATGGAGGAATGTTGGGTCTCTTTAAATTAAAGGTTACGGTCTAGACTGCTGAGATGACTTTTGTTTTGATTTGGCGATATATAAATAAAGATTGATTAATTGAATCTTAAACTTATAAAGTCCTAATAAGTGACTGGTATCTGTTATGTTACCTCTAACACACAGGCTCAACTAGAGACTGCAAGATATGGAAAGGATGCTCAGATCTCACATCAACACATTTTTATTTTAAAATCAACAGTGAAATACTCAAAAAAAGAAAAAAGTATCAAACAAAAGGGGATGGAGATCACAACCGAAATAAACAAAGGAAATCACTAGTCCAGCCACGCAGTGGGCCGTCGCACCAAGCTATTCCCCTAAACTATAAAAAAAAATGATATTGTTTCCTTTTTTATAGTTCCGATCTGATCATAATTCAATCAAACAAAACTGAATACTAGACTATTGGTAATTTCCACCCTAAACTAAAATAACAAACTAACAAAACAAAACAAAACAAAACTCCAGTGCTCAAAAACATACTGGGGAAAAACAAGGGGAAGGAAAAAGTTCCCCAGTTCAGTGTTTGAGGTAGTGTCTAGAGCAGTGGTCTCCAACCCTGCTCCTGGAGAGCTACTGCCCTGCATGTTTTAGGTATCTCCCCACTCAAACACACATGATTCTAATAATGAACTTGTTATCAAGCCCATTGACAAGTTTCAGCTGCATGATAACGAGTTCATTATTAGAATCAGGTGTGTTAGAGAGGGGAGATACCTAAAACATGCAGGGCAGTAGCTCTCCAGGAGCAGGGTTGGAGACCACTGGTCTAGAGAGAGAGAATGAGGATTCCTCCCAATCCTCCTCAAATCCTCTCAGAGATGATTGCCAATAGCTTTCAGCTGCTTCTTCCTAAAAAGAGAAGAGACGGGTAGAGATAGAGGGAGGGCGCCAGAGAGGAGAGAGATAAAAGAGACGAAGAAAGACCAAGCAGCAAGCAGGGCGCAACACCGCCCCCACATGGCCATACGGAGCAGTATCATCCAGTCAGTGTGTGCTGCTGCAGCTGTGATGACAGTGAGCATCTTAAGAGGTTCAGTAAAACCTTTAATGAAACCAGACGCAAAGAGATTATATTAGTGTTAACATTATGATGTTTCAGAGAAAATGTAGATAATCAGGTGAATATTGGGACTGAATATCAGTTATCAACAGCTAAGTGATGGATTCATACAAGGACCATTTCTATCTTATAGTTTAAAATTATATCAACACATTTTAAACCCTCAAAACACTTTGCTGAAACTTTTTAACTCATGAATAACAAGTTAGATCTTATCTGGGAAACATATCAGAAGATTGTTTTAAGTTTTAGGACAGCAGAGGGAGCCACAGGGTTGAGAATCAAGACTAAAACAAACTTCTCACTCCAAAAACAACTTTTCACAGAACACAGTCACATATCAGAAGGGAAAAACATTCGTCAGCACACTTAATTAATTTAAATGTTTGACATTGTGCATTTTTATGTTTTGAATGCCCGGCATAAATAAGAACCAATTTTGGGCAGCAGTGTGGTTTTAGCTCCTGAACTGGGGTCCAGGGACACCCAAGGGTCCTTGAGGGGTGTCCAAGAGGTTTCCTGCAAAATAACAAAATAACTACTAAATCTGACTGCTGTCTTATATACTCTGTTAAAACAGTGAGGTAACATGCAGCAAAGAGTTGACACAAACATGCAGAGTTCACACAAACATCACCGTGGTAACCCTCAACTGTTTTGGCCTGTGAGTCCTGGAGGCTCAAGACCCCCAACACTGCTACATATTCAGTGAGATGAACAGTTTCACAAAATAATGATCACACTTTTCATTTCATAGGAGTTCACTGGAGAAGGTTAAAAGACTGACGAGATTCAGTATTTCAATATAAATCAAAGATTGTGGAGAAATATAATAATAATACTATGATACTAAGTTCGTGGTGTTGTGATCCTCAACATGACAGTGAAATCTCTGATAACTGGTTTGTGTCTGAATCTGATGACTTTAACATAAAAACCTTGGTTTGATTTTACAGGCTTTGCAGTTTTATATTTATCTGAGAAACCATGTCTGATGGTGTCATGGAGGTCCAGTAAAGAACTGACTTTACAAAACACATGAAGCAAAAAAGTGGAGTATAACCCTATTGTGTGAAAGCGATATGACAATGCAGTCTACAACAGATTTAGAAGTTTGATTTGTGTCCACAGCACAGAGCTGAATAATCAAATTAAATATTGTAAGCTAAACATTACCTAAACTACTGTGAGCCACTTCATATGTCTTCAGCCTGTGATATTGGTCAGGATTGTAAAAAGCCAAGACTAAATGTGTTGATAGATTATAGAGCAGGTCCTGCAGGATCAGGGGCCACAAATCCAGAGTCCCTGTGTGACATACAGTAACTGTTAAAAATGTCTCCTGTTGGACAGTCAAACAGATTAGTTCCAGTCTTACTGAAAATGAGAGGGAATAGATTTCAAATGTACTTTGAAAATGTCTCCACTATTAATCCATCATGACACCTTCAGAGGGAAAGTTTGGTGGAAGAAGTACTCAGATCCTTTACTGCAGAAAAAGTACCAATACAGCAATGTAAAAAAAAACTCCATTACAAGTAAAAGACCTGTGTGATAAATACCATACTACTCAGTAAAAGTACAACAGTATTAGTAGCATGTGTAAAGTATAGAATACATGATCTGTTTTACATCGAAAATCTAGATCTGAAAATTAAGTATAGCTGTGAAATAAATGAAGAGTTAAAGTATCACGTTGCAAAAACTGCTCAATAACCAAGTTAAGGTTCCTCAGAAATGTTTTTGGGTAAATGTACTCCGTTACAATGGGCAGTAGTCAACTTCCAGGATTCATTGACTTTCATTTAAGTGTAAATGTATCTGGAGACACAATCAGGTGTAAATGAGACTAGAGGTGCATCTGTGACAAATGCTATCATCCCCAAATTAAGTGCCATGTCATTTAATATTGTACTAAAACTGTGTTCATGTTTAGGATGGTGTTACAGGTTTGTCAACATCAGTAAAGTTTGTTAAGAGAGAATTACAGGTCAGTTTTTTCAATTATGATCAATTGTGACACAAGAAAAAAATAAATTATGTCTGAAACTCTTTAATTATGTCAGTGAATATGTCAGAACTTGAATGAGCCCTTAGACTGAATATTCAGACTTTGTTAGCTGACCTGCCAGCAGTCTAATTGAATTAAAGGTTAATGTTGAAATCTATACGGTCAGTCAGTATATGATCTGCTCATGTGCGATGGCGTTTGTACGTGTGTGTGTGTTACATAACATCCTCTGGTCCTGCTCGTCAGTCGAGGACACTTGGTGCATTGTCAGGAGCTCCGTCTCCCAGAGTTTCTACCATATCTGCAGGGAGAGCAGCGGCGAAGCCAAAGAAAGCAAACTGGAGCTCCAGAGATGTAAACCTTACTGCATATATCGAGACAGAAAGACTGCTAACAGTCTGTCAGGTTCTTAACTCCTGCTTCACCTTTCCTGCCATGCTGTAAGGAATTCTCAAAACTCTATTTGTGTCTTCTTGATTAGTTTTAAACATTAAATAATGAGAGAACTGACCCCTAAATCATCCATTTGTCTTGTGTGTGTGAGCTGTGATTTATGCTCTGCTGAGCGGCTGCTGCTGGCATTCATGCAAAGGTGAGAAAATGATTTGTAGCCGCTTCACAGCTAATAACTAAGTCTGACATGTGGCTAGCAAAGCCTGACAGTTTTATGTAGCAGATTTACACATGATTCAAAAATCACAAACGTTTTTTAAACTGCCAGGTACTCATGTTACTTGTTCCTATAGAAA
The DNA here is from genome assembly GCF_963691925.1 of Scomber scombrus. Taxonomy (NCBI): domain Eukaryota; kingdom Metazoa; phylum Chordata; class Actinopteri; order Scombriformes; family Scombridae; genus Scomber; species Scomber scombrus. The sequence continues at coordinate 33,216,325 of NC_084972.1, read as the reverse complement.
ATGGACATAGTGTGCGAGGGGAGGTTGTGCTGCACAGCGAAAAACCATCAGCAGTGGATATCTTAACTAAAATCTACAAACACGCCTACATCAGTTATACACAGCAGATTAAATATGCTGCAGCTGATTATATTCAATGTTTAACGTCTATGAAACAGGCCCATATAACAACATCATTTTAATAATTCTTCTTACTTTCTATCATTGCCCACCATCATTCAACACATGCTGAAGAAGCACTGAGCACCACAGTGAATGATGCACACATGAATGATAAAAAACCCCAGTAATGATTGTTTGTTTATGATCTATTATAGTAGCAACACTGTAAAATGTAAAGACCATGAAAGACTTAGAGGATATAGCTGGCGACTTTGTATATTTTTCTCACAGTCAACAAATCTCATGTGCAGAGCCAAACTTAAAATGAATTGATCTACTTACATCTATTGTTTGTGTATCCAAACATTTCTTAAAAACACAAATAACAACATAAATGAAAAAAGAAAGTTCTGGCTCCAATTGGAGAAGATGGCGGCGACCGTAAACTGCATCTTCTGCGGCTTCAAACCGGCTCCAATGAAACCAACGGGTGATGTCACACTTCTGTATATAGCCTACAGCAGGCATGTCCAAACTCTTCCATAAAGGGCCGTGTGCCTGCAGGTTTTTGTTCCAACCAGTCGGGGAGTTCCAGTCCTCTGAAATGATGCCAACGCGGAAGTAACTTAAAACCGCATTCTATCAAAAGGCCACCAGGGGGCGACCGTTTTGGTGTCAAAAGGACTTCCGTCTCTATACAAGTCAATGGAGAATTCACCAACTTCTCACTTGATTTCTAACCTCCGTAAAATGTGTTTGTTAAGAAAAGCTGAAAAAATGAAGCCTGTATTACTACAATAAATCAATTTGGTACCTTCATTTTTAAGGATGGTATTTCAGTCACTAGAACTTTGATATATAGTCTGTTATAAAGTTATCCTACATTACTAACTTTAGGAAAAAGTAAAATATTGTAATTAAAATGCTATTTTATAGCACAACAGTTTTCCTCTGAGGATCAGTGAGCAGTCAGTAAGTGTTGGTTTGGTTTCTATGATATACGTCTGAGCATCAGGAGGTCTATGGTATATGCTCACTGACTGCAGGTTTGGTGGTTTGATCCCCGGTTCTTCCTGTCCATGGGTCAAAGTGTCCTCGAGCAAGACACTGAACCCCAACACTGTAAAGATTGTAAAGTGATTTGTCCGTTAAGGTCAGGCGGGGAGTTCCGGTCCTCTGAAATGAGGCCAACGTGGAAGTAACTTAAAACTGCATTCTATCAAAAGGCCACCAGGGGGCGACCGTTTTGGTGTCAAAAGGACTTCCGTCTCTATACAAGTCAATGGAGAATTCACCAACTTCTCACTTGATTTCTAACCTCCGTAAAATGTGTTTATGGTCTCAATCGCTAGTTTAAAGCCTTCTTCAATGCAGTATGATGTTCATTTGTTAAATTTTGGCCTCCCTGATTTTATATTTGACGATAAAGCAGTGTATGCATTAGGGCGTGGCTACGTCGTGATTGACAGGTTGATTGGTTCACAGGTTCAGGAGGGCACCTCATGCCTCTCCTGATGCCCATATAAGTAAAATCTGTGTTTTTATTTTTCCCAGCATGCACCGGAAATTTTCGAGATGGCGCTGCCCAGATCCGAAACTATTGGCTTCCGAGCAGCAGTCCACAAACCAATGGGTTACGTCACGGATGTTACGTCCATTTCTTATATACAGTCTATGGCCTTAACGGACAAAACACTTTACCTTGAAGGACAGAACACTGTGTGCTGAGAGTCAGTCAGCTGTATCAGTGTTGACATGATCAGCTCCAAGACACAAACAGCACAAAAATTATCCATGTCTGCACGGTTTCGTAGAGGAGGAAATTGGAAGAGAAAGAACAGGTGCTGTTTTATCATCTGCAGCTGAGCGGAGAAGACTCTCGAACATTTGCACGCTCATGTGCACACACGCTCGATCTGTTGGCCCTTTAGCTCGGTCACAGAAATGTATTTGGCCCTTTAGTTCGGTCAGATCGAGCAGCATCAGGCGGTCATGTGAGCTAAGTCTCCCACAGAGAGCCAGCGAGTGTGTGAGCGTGAGAGAAAGTGTGTGAGTGTGAGCGTGTGTCATGGGAAAGGACAGAGTTTAAGGTTTATTCAGGAGCAGGTTCACCACACAGCATCTCACATCACTTCCACATTAACTCATCCATGGTTTCTTTCTGTTGTTTTTGAGCAGCTCACCCTCTGCCTGTGTTGTATCAAACATCTGCTTATTTATCAGAATTCATGCTAAGTCAACCTTTACAGAATACAATAAATGTGATTACAGGCTGCAAGATTAAAAGTTTATTGTTATTTGCATTGATGGTTTCAGGATCCAGGATGTCATATGTTGTCCTGTGATGCAAATTTGTGATTTTTTTTTATTATGAGGCATTATGAATAAGACTGACTTGACTTGATTAAACATTTAATCACTCTAAACATGAGAATTAGATTCAAATCTTTTCTGTCAAATTTGACAACATAGTGTCATTTCCTCTGATTGGCTTCAGAACCAAAATCACACCTGAATAATTATTTCATACCCAAATAATTGATTAACTTTAATTTTTTTTTTAACCTTCGTGTCGTCCTCCAGGGTGAAATTGACCCCGTCTGTTTTGACTGTTCCTTCTTTCCTCCCTTCTTTCCTCCTTTCCTTCCTTCTTCCTTCCTTCCTTCCTTCCTTCCTTCCTCTCTCCCTCCTTTCCTTCCTTCTTCCTCCTTTCCTCCCTCCCTTCCTTCCTTCTTCCTCCCTCCCTCCTTTCCTTCCTTCTTCCTCCTTTCCTTCCTTCTTCCTCCCTTCCATCCTTCCTTCCTTCTTCCTACCTTCCTTCCTTGACTCGAGGACAACAAAGGAACTTGTGCCGATTTATACAGTGTGTGCTTACACATTTTGTTTGTAATCAAAAGATTTAACATCAACTTATTAAAGCTGCAACAATCCCGAATGTGAATATTTGGTTTTCATTCTCGTCTGTAATAAACTGATCATTTCACTGCTGGTTAGAACATTTTGACATTTTGAAGAGATCTTGGGATGGACATTTTAAACAATAATCGTTTGCAATAGTAAAATAATCGTTAGTTGCAGTCCTACACCATATTTCATGAAGACAAAGGTTCAATAGTAAGGATACAGTATTGCTCTAAATTAACCGATGAAACACAATATTGAAGAGTGAACTGATTTCTGAACTCAAACTGGAGTACAAGGAAGTATTTCTGAGATGCAGTGGTGATGATTTGAAACTGTGATGTGATATTTTGTTTTTATAAGATTGAAGGCACATTCACTCATTAATGCTCCTTTCATTTGTGTGCACACAATATAAAATATATATAATGGGTTATATGAGAAAGATAGTAGGTAAATGTCAAACTGCTGCTTAATGAAAAACCAACTTTAGTTTTTGTACCTTGTACCTGTTCAATTCCATGTTTTCTTGCAAAAATTCTAATTTAATTCAGTTTGGACACATTTATATATGAAAGTACAACCACATTACATCACTTAAAACCAATATCTACATGTATTTTGCAGTATTGATTTTTCTCATCTCACATATCTCATACCACTGGGGACTTTTAAGTGCCTGTAATCATTGAATAAGTCAAGCCCCCCTCAGGTAGTTTAAATATTTGCAGCCACCGCCACACAGACCTCCTCAAACTCTGTCAGAGCCAGGACAACACTTACCTGCACTCAGTTTTATTTACCCAGTACTTCAACAGCCTCCAGCATTTAATCACTGATGCAATCTACACCAGAAATAGTTGTGAGAATGTAAAAGTCCTCTTATACAGTATAACAACATCAGTCACTGAGCTCACATGAGTCATGATATTGGATACTGGAGGACTTTCTTTGGATTGAAGCTGTTATCGGTATATACATTGATTGGCTTTAACTAATTTAATAAGCGCTAAGTAACGGTTGTTTGGCTCAACCCATTCGCTGTCTTCTAGCCAAATTCAGTCATCATTAAAAATGAACACAGTAGTTGTTTAATTTGTCAATTCTTGTCAAAAATGATGACAGAAAGTTAAGAAATCCTCACAAACAGCCAGGGAAGCTCTGAATGATCACTACTATTAAATGAGGATATACAAATAAAAAATACTTTATTTAACTGTTAAGTAATTTAAACCTGCACAAACTGAGTGCATAAAAACACAACTTTGACATATTATCTCCTTAAATGGTGAACTAGTTATTAAACAGCTGCTTATTTCCACATCCAGCAACATTATCATTAGGAGTCATGTTTCTGTCCACTTGCTGAATGGAAGTCCAATATTCTCTCTCTTTTAGCTCTTTACCATTACTCCCTTACCTTTACTCCTGGGAAAGATATCTGCTTTTTAGTAATTGAATGCTCCACTAAGTTCACCGGCTAGTTTCTACGATTCTCTGCTTAGTGAACGGACAAACAGCAAAGAGCAGGGTGTGAAGCTGTCTCAGACACCTTCCTGATGAAGGCCAGATAGCCCAAAATATGTGGTGAATAAAGTGTGGAGTACTGGAGAAGAGCTGTGTGATGTGTTTCGATGTTTATTTGATGCAGCAGCTAGTTGTTAACATTGTCTGTCTGCTGTTTGGTGCTCTGTAGGAAGTGTGCAGTGAGTTAATTTGAGCTTTTTCTTTGTCTTACCAACATTGTTTTAATTGTTGGTAAGACTTGAAGACCGAAATTATGAGCTAAGAGGAGGAACTGCAGACTCTTTTTTGTGTGGATTTGTCACTTTGAGCAACCCCCCTTCACATTATTCACATTATCTGAATAAAAAATACAAATATAAATTTATGCAGCTTTATTGAAAATAACCCCTGAAAATTCTAATTTATTGCAGGTTTAACACTTTTTATGTAGTTATGGTCAGTGAGGAAACCCCTTTGTTATTTAAAGATCAGCTCAGTGTATTTGCAGATCAACATAATGATCTTGTCTTAGTTTCACATTATTTACAAAACCCCTGATAACAACATACAAGAAATATAAGAAGTAAAGCATCCAGCAGTGGATGGTTATATTGTATAATGCTCGTCTGTGCTGAGTTCATGTCTCCGCAGTAATAAACTGGTATGAGGTCGTACCCTCCACGCAGGCACCTCCTGGCAGTCCTCTCTCACTCCTCTGAGCCCTCCGCTGGCCTCAGCCCTCCCACTCTGCTCAGTATCACCTCTCCTCTCCTCCACAGTCAAGCCCACCCCGCCTTTAACTCCTCCCCTCCTGTTCAGCACCGGTCATACCTCCTCCAACCCTCCAGTCAGGCTCCCTTCAGTCCATCCCCTCCTTCTTCATCAACCCCACATAAGCTCACCTGTGGTAATTAACACAATTAAGCTTCCTGCACGCTCACTGCTCATTAGAATAAAACTGTGAATGATTTAACTGGAAAGCACTCAGTGATGGTAGAGCTACGCCAAGGAAAAAGTTTGTAAAGAAAAAGCTGAAAAAATGAAGCCTGTATTACTACAATAAATCAATTTGGTACCTTCACTTTTAAGGATGGTATTTCAGTCACTAGAACTTTGATATAAAGTATGTTATAAAGTTATCCTACATTACTAACTTTAGGAAAAAGTAAAATATTGTAATTAAAATGCTACTTTATAGCACAACAGTTTTCCTCTGAGGACCAGTGAGCAGTCGGTAAGTGTTGGTTTGGTTTCTATGATATACGTCTGAGCATCACTAGGTCGTCCACTGACTGCAGGGTTGGCGGTTTGATCCCCAGTTCTTCCTGTCCATGTGTCAAAGTGTCCTCGAGCAAGATACTGAACCCCAAGACTGTAAAGATTGTAAAGGGTTTTGTCCGTTAAGGTCATAGACTGTATATAAGAAATGGACGTAACATCCGTGACGTCACCCATTGGTTTGTGGACTGCTGCTCGGAAGCCATCTTGAAAATTTCTGGTGCATGCTGGGAAAAATAAAAACACAGATTCTACTTATATGGGCATCAGGAGGGGCATGAGGCGCCCTCCTGAACCTGTGAACCAATCAACCTGTCAATCACGACGTAGCCACGCCCTAATGCATACCCTGCTTTATCGTCACATATAAAATCAGGGAGGCCAAAATTTCACAAATGAACATCATACTGCATTGAAGAAGGCTTTAAACTAGCGATTGAGACCATAAACACATTTTACTGAGGTTAGAAATCAAGTGAGAAGTTGGTGAATTCTCCATTGACTTGTATAGAGACGGAAGTCCTTTTGACACCAAAACGGTCGCCCCCTGGTGGCCTTTTGATGGAATGCAGTTTTAAATTACTTCCGCGTTGGCCTCATTTCAGAGGACCAGAACTCCCCGCCTGGTTAAGGTAGAAAATTGTTATATAAGTGCAGTCCATTTAACATATATGATAAATGGACTGCCCTTATATTACAATTATAAAGACTGTTAAAACTTTTATGTCTTGATGAAGCACTGTGCCTTAATTCTTTTAAGAATTAATTTCCCCATCTTGTGGTTGCCTGCTTGTGCTTTTAGAGTATCTGTTTAGTGTCACATTGTTGTCAGACCAAGTTGACTGAGTTGAGTTGAATATTTTTGTTTTGCATGTATTTAGATTCTTTCTGTTACTGCTAACACAGTAGCATTGTGTTGGTTACATAAGAAGTAACGCGTTTGACTGTTGAAGTGTGTGAAGTATCTATGACTGTACATGTGACTCTGTGTGTGTGTGTGTATGTATGTGTGTGTGTGTGCATACTGTCCTGTCACTAAACTTCCTGGGCAGTATTCCTGCAAGTAAATGCTTCCTGTCAGGAAGTAGGTTCACTTTCAGAGTCAACACTGTGACACACACACACGCACGCACACACACGCACGCACACACACACACACACACACGGTTAAAGCAATATTGTGGCACTTTTGTTCTTTGAGGACCACTTAAACTCAAAAATGTCACAAAAAGTTAAAACATAACTGATCCCAACTGTACTTATTGTTTATAAAGTTACATTACCCCAATTAATGTATGACGTAAGCAGGGGTGGAACGAATATCCATTTTATATATCGTATTTGTGACACTCTGGCAGATTGTGACAGTTTGACATGTTTATGTTGTGTGTTAAACAGGCTTAAACACCTAATTTACCTTCTAAGGGATAAATATTATGTATGTGATATACTGTCAATAGTGAAATGTACACCAAGACATATATGCTCATCCTTCTGTCTCTAATGTCACCAGCTTACATCATCATCTGCCTTATTTTTCACTTCTTGTTTTAGCCTCCACTCTTATACCCAGTTCAGTTAATGTGGGCAAAACCACAACAGTCAACCTCCACCGGACAGACATTATTTTCCAGTGACACTTCTCTGTATCTGCTGCTGGCTCTGTACAGTATATGCAAGCTTTTTCCTCACATAGGCCACTCTTCTCACTTGTTATTGTGACTTTCTGCGGTACCCTAATCCTTCTTGGACTACCCCTCGGATAGAAATCTGTCAGAAATGTAGAAATAAAACAGATCAGTGGGACAAACAGGTATTCTAACTTGATTATATACTTTACAATCTTACACAAGCACAGCAATAGTTTGACAAAATCCTTTGACCTGAACACTGTTTGCTATCAGCTAACACTGGATCGTTACTTTCCAGCTGCCAAACCGGACACACAGAGTTCTTCGGTGTGTGCGTGTGTGTGTCGATGTGTGTGTGTGTGTCCATGTTTATGTAAGTTAGTTTGTAGATTAATGCTCTACATATATCTATGTCTTCTGTGAATCCACTTGTGGTTGCGTGTATTTGCATTTGTTGACATGTATTTACAGTGTGTGTGTGTGTTTGTGTTTTTCTTTTGTGCGTGTGTGTGTGTGTGTGTGTGTGTGTGTGTGTCCATCCTCCCAGGGGTCCTATGGCATCCAGTTCACAGGTTAGCAGGAGGATGTGAAGGTCAATAAGCTCTGCTGCAGGTCAAGAGTCATTAAAACACAAACACAAACACACACACACACACACACACACACACACACACACACACACACACACACACACACACACACACACACACACACACTTGATTTTGCCCAGTTGTGGGTCCCACCCTTTCCATTGGCTGTACACCTAAAAAATCAGGCCAGATAAAGAGCAGTTCCTTATCACAAATATCACTTCAATTCAACGGAAGTCGAAACTTATGTCTCCACACCAGTTTTTTAGTCACTGCTGTGTATGTGTGTGTCATTTAAACATTAAAACACACACATCCAATGACCCCAAACATCTTAACTTTAAACAAGTCTTCACCCTGAAATTAATTATCTACATTAAGGGAAGTAGCTTTTCGTCCCTATAAGGAAGGCAAGCACCCACAACATGAGGAATACCTGGTGTACACACACACACACACACACACACACACACACACACACACACACACACACACACACACACACACACACACACACACACACACACACACACACACACACAGTTTCATATCATACTGTCAATATCTGTTTATTTGTGCTCAGAATTAAAATGATAATATTCAGTTTTTCTCTTATTATAAGACAATGTCGATCAGTGTGCAGGACTCTGGGGTCATTATACAAACTTTGATCTAACATGAGATATGATCTGCTATTATTTCCCATTCTGACACACACAGTATGACCACAATGTGGCGACTCATCATGTTTTACAGATGTTGCAACCACTCGAATAGTGTCAAGTAGCACTTAGGTTCATATTCATATAATACAAACCAACTGAAACATCTGTTCGCCAGATGACACGCCTGCTGAGAGGAAAAGCTAAACTGGAAGTTTTCAACAACAACAGTCATTGCAGTAAAAACATTAGACTGTGTGCTGAATTTACACTATCAGTAATCAATATAAGATTTAAATCAATGCAATTATTATTGTGTGTGTTTAAAATAAGAACAACTAGATTTAAAAGGTGTTTTTTAGACATTGGATGTTCTAAAATTCTGCACACAAACTCAAGACCAATTTCCTTGTGGATGTTGTAACTTTAACATACTGTAACATTTCCTTCAAACCTTTACAGCTGACCTAAAAAAAACCCATTACGCAACAGTAAAGCTCCTCTGCATCCTATCATTAACCGGCCTGTTGACCAAGTTGTATGCTTGGGTAACACACCTCGGCGGTATTTGCACATACAGGTGATTTTCAGAATGTAGGCTGTTTCAGACTTGTTTGAGTATTTGATGATGATGGACGATATTCGCTGTGAGCTCGTAAAACACTTTTCACACAACGGTACGAGGTGTTTCATGTCTACAGAGGCTCGTAAATTCTTTCTGCTCGCAATCTTGCTCTACATATGACCCTGGACTGTCTGGGTATCTGGGGTAACTTCCTCTGATGTACACGGTTATTACCCCAACACATAAACACACAGACGACATACTGTACACACACACATTACAATGTCTTGGATTACTCGGGCTAACATCAGATGACACACACACATTAGATGTTATCTTGCAGCTATTAGACAAACACACACCATACCACCGCAACTAAATGATTAGAAAGTCTTTTGAAAAACAAATAAAGCCTTTCATTATGTAACAAAGACAACAAACACACACACACACACACACACACACACACACACACTCACACACACACACACACACACACACACACACACACACACACACACACACACACACACACACACACACACACACACAGTGTTTCTCCGTGTGGTGGTGAACAGGAGGAATGTACATCTGTATTTGTTCTTGTCAGGACTGGACTGCTTGTTTGTATGCTGGATGCACATTGACCCAGATGAACAGAAACTGTCTGGAGGAGAGCTGACATGATACATCACCTGGTTACTGTTGCTGCAGCCACAAAGACATTTTTACAATCTTTTACAGTTGCTAACAAACATTTCTCAATACTGAGTTCACTTTTACAAACCTCTTCACAGAAGTCAGGACAACAGCCTTAAATGTGGACTAAACTGTGGATCACTTTTCATCGCTGTTCATCGACCAAATCTTTCAAATTTCATCACCAAAACTATGAATTTACAGTCCGTTTTGCGCATTTCTGCAGGTACATCCATTTAAAACGGTTGAATTAATGTTCATAACCAAACATTAGACTGTTGCAAATTGAAGACATCACTGTGACCTGTGAGAATAGATTAATCACTAATTCCAATAATCATTATTTGCAGTCCTACCAAACATAATTCAGATAGCTATAAAGTAAACTGCAGTTTGATACATTCTTATAAACTTACATTAAGAAAGGAAAAATACAAATATAAAACTTCAATTTGATTATCTACACAGGTTAATTTCATTGCAGGCAACCACACCAAACAATTAACACTACACAGTTTGTTTGCTTTAGAGTTAGTTTAGTTTAGTTAAGGTTTTGTTAGTTTGCCTTGTATTGAGTTGTAGTTATATTATTAGTCAGTGTTCATTTTGTTATCCTAACCCTAACCCTAAAGGCTGATTTATGGTTCTACGTAACCTCCATGCCTTCGTGCACCTTTTGAAGTTCTGCGTCTCTCCATCGCGTTGTGTTTTGTCGTGGTGCAATTCACCGCCAGATCGGTAGGGGGATGTGCTCCTTTCCAGAATGGTTATCGGTGTCTCTAGTTCGTCACGTCCAGGCATATTGTCTGTGATATTTCCCTCCACGAATTGTTTGCCATCTGGCAGTCCTTGTAATGGGGCAATGACGATTTGTAACAGTGCTCATACTTCCTGACTTCTTCGATTAGATGGGATGTTTTTTGGGGACTAAATAAAACTTTATTTTCTAATTTACATTCCTGTCTCCTCGTTGCCTCACTGCTTGGTCCCCAACAAAGACCAAACACAGAATGATCAGTTACTCAGGTAAATATGCTTTGATGACCGGCTGATCGTCTTGGATGTGATGAATGCTGAAATCCTGCACATACCTGCAGGGCTGGATCAGGTAGGACCAGGTGCACTGCAAGAGAGCACGTAAGTTTTGATGTTGATGAGAACTTGTGGCCAAATGCAGAAGATGAGGATGACTAGCACTCATTGGATTCCTCCTCTGTTGCTCTTCCTGAGGTTTTTTGGGGAAAGGGTCCTTATTGGAATCAAGGTCTTCATGATATATGATGTTGCATTGCTGTACAGATTGTAAAGCTCCCCGAGGAAAATGTTTGATTTGTGATATTGAAGCTTTATGATTAACAAACTGATTGAAATAGTGCAGCATCATCGGTATGTGTGTTGTACTGGACCATTGTGGTGAAGAAGGAGTTGAGCCTGGAGGCGAAGCTCTCAGTTAATCAGTCAGTCCAACCTTAACCTAAGGTGATGACCTTTGGGTAATGACCGAAAGAATGAAAACAAGCGCCTAAAATGAGTTTCCTCTGTTGGTTGTCTGGGCTCAGCTTTAGAGATATGGTGAGGAGCTCAGGGTAAAGCTGCTGCTCCTTCACATCAAAAGGAGTCAGTTCAGGTGGTTTGGGTATCTGGTTAGGATGCTTCAGGTCAGACACAGAATGCTCTATAGGGAATACTTCTATGTTCTGGCCTGGGAACAATTTGGGATCCTTCAGGAGGAGCTGGAGGATGTTGACGGGGTGAAGGATGCCTGGTTTATCTCACCACCACAACCTGGTCCTGGATAAGCATCGGTTAATGAATGGATGGGTGGATGTAGAAATAACAACGTACTTGACACTGTTGTATTTTTGCAGCTATCCAATACATGTTTCATATTGCATAACTGGAAAACCATTTAGTTTTGGAAAATGAAGCTTATTGAAGAATTTCTGATCAATTTCATCAACATATACTGTAAGGTGCCAGAATTGTTTAAGATACTTCAAAGACAGTAGAGATACGCATTGTTATGATGCCAGTTGTTAGTCAGAAGGTTATTTAATTATGAGTTTGTTTTTCAGGTCATTTATTATTAGTGACACTTTTCTTGTTTGGGGTCACATGGTGTCCCTGATGGTACTTGAGTAAATCCTGAGATGTGTTTTGGTTACATTTGTGTATTTGAATGTGAAATTAACAGTTGTGCTAACTATAGAGTTGGAAAGCACTTACAAAACATTTAGTTTTCATTCAAACATTTTATCTTCATGGCAAACATGTGTAAGCAAAGCCAGACAAACTTCCACTACTGTAGCAGCTTAAGTTCAATATGCAGAAATTTGAGAGATACCAAAGGAGTCTCAGCTTTCACTTGTGCTCACTGAAACATTTTATCACAGAATCATTTCATGGAAAAAGCAGGATGTTTGAATAGTTCTTCCACTCAGTGCTTTCCCATCATCATCCCTGACTCCAGCTTTGTTTCTCAGCATGACTACTGCTACCACTTGGGTATAATCTCTATTAACCATCATTAGCATTCCTCCCATATTTCCCATGCTCCATTAGCTTGACAATTAGCATTCTGCTCATATTTCTCCAATTGCTCTGACAGGAGGATTCCTCGCTGACAGCTCCTGTCGCCACCGGCAGCCGAACAGCTGTGAGCAATAAGAGCTGTTGTCCAGTGATGAGCTCTGTCCTCTTCTCTGAGGACACACACACAAGCTGATAGTGTCTCACTGTTGGGCCGATCTACAGCTGGACAAAGAGTGTCTGTCTTCACTTTTCTTTTATCTAACCTTGTCCTTTCTAATGAACATAACGTCTTTTCTCAGACTTATTCTTGTTTCATCTATTTGTTGAACCTTTTTCTCCTCGTCATTTCTCTTTCTGATATTCTACTTTTATTCCACCAACAGTCTTTATCTTCTTTTCCAACCTCTCTTATCAAAGTAATTTTCTTATTCTAGACTAAACCTCTGTCCTCCTTTTTTTTTAGTTCTTCTCATTTCGACTTCTTTTCTTATCATCTGTGTCCTCTCCTTTTTTGCCTCTCTGCATTTTCACATGTTTTCTCTCTTTCTTGGCCGCGCTGCCTGTCCATCACAGTGATGTTGAGGTGATGATTTACAGGAAGAGGATTGTGGTGAAGCAGAGCAGGGTTGGACAGTAGGCTCCTTTATCCCACTGTAATACACAAAGAGAAGCCAGAGAGACAGGGGCCCCTCGACCACACTGTGAAGGATATGAGTGCTGAAACTGCAGGGAGAAGGTGGAGGGCCCCTGTATAATACTGCTGCTGTACACACACACACACACACACACACACACACACACACACACACACACACACACACACACACACACACACACACACACACACACACACAGAGATGTCTTCACATGTGTTTTCTTTTTGAGGATTCAAAACTTTACCCTTTCTCCCCTGACTTTACACCCCAAAATGAAACAGAAGTGTAACATTTTCTTGTACATTAAACACAAAATTAACCTTAACCCTGATGTTATTCATCCTAAACCTAATCTGAACCTTAATCCATATCCTGTAACCTGTCAACGTTAACCTCAGGTAATTTAATTGTGAATAAATGTTTAAGAAACCAAGCAAACACACAGAAGAAAACCCCCTTAAAAACATAATAACAGTATTATCCAGTAAAAGCTATGCAGTTGTGTCACCCTCACAGTTGTTGGGCTTGTTGTTTCAGATACTGATGAAACATTAAAAATACAACCCAGGAGGTCCATATTGAGTTACAGATCTGTGAGTTTGAAGGCAGGAAACAAGGGAATAAAAAAGGTAAGGCATGCAACAAAGGTCTTTAACAAGAAACAAGAGTCTAACCAGGGATGTTGCAATTATGTGGAGAGCACTGAGTGTGTGCCCACTTATAACAATTTTACACAAATCCTTCAAATGAAATACTGAAATATATCATTGGTTCCTGCACACCAGAACAGCACATACAAAAGTTTTCCTATCTCTTATCAGCAGGACAACTGTTTGATGACGAGATGGTTAAAGTCTGGTTAGGTTTAAGTAAAGATCGTGGTATGGATTAAAATGACTACTTCCTTAAAGTTAGAAGACTTTTGTCGTCATGGTTACAATAATAAACACATGGTTAAAGTTTGGGGATGCTCGTCGTTGTTTAAAAGAAACAATGTTCATTTGTGTTAGCGAACAGGAGACAAAGAGTGATCTTCTGGGTTGTGAAGTCTGGTGGTTTTCTGACCCATCCATCCTCCCTACACACTGTATTGCTCTGTAGTATCATCAACCGTTTTCCTCCTTTGTTCCTGTCATAACTCTGGAAACAATGACAGTCATTTTATCTCCCATTATCACAAACATGATTGCTGATTACGATACTTGATTGCATGATGCAGCCTGACCAGATGACGCCAAATTTCATTGCAGCCAAAGTGATACGAGTATCATCTTTTTGCTGATCGACCCTGAACTTTGTCACTGGAGCCCTCTGCTCTGTTACAGACCAAGAGAGAGTGAGGAGGTTATGACTGCTACAGACGAGCTGATCAGTCCATTCGTCAACAACAGCACTGCAGTAAGAAAACCTTTTGACCACCACAAAGTCTGTAAAACTGCTAACAGTACATCCAAAAACAACACGCCACTTTCTACTGAAAATGTTCAAACTATGAAGAATGAAACAATACAAAAATACGTAATCTCAGTCAAAGCAGTCAGAGATGGAGAAATAGACACTGAGCATGTGTAGAGAGCTGTATGGCTTGGGGTGTAGTTTGTCCTGGAACTGTCAATGGAAAAAATAGGTGCCATCGAGTCTAGTATCCAATCTAAAATGTACTCATTTAATCTGCACTCAGAGGAGAAATGGCTGTTCTAAGTAAATTTCCAACAGGATGTTTAGTTTAAATGGTAAATGGTAAATGGACTGTACTTATATAGCGCCTTTCTAGTCTTTACAACCACTCAAAGCGCTTTACACTACAACTCACTCACCCATTCACACACATTCATACACTGATGGCAGGGGCTACCACGCAGGGTGCCCAACCTGCACATCAGGGGGAATTTAACCATTCATACACATTCATACACCGTTGGCACAGCAACGTGAGCAATTTGGGGTTAAGTGTCTTTCCCAAGGACACATCGACATGTAGACTGGAGGAGCCGGAAATCGAACCGCCAATCTTCCAATTGGAGGACGACCACTCTACCTCTTGAGCCACAGCCGAGAAAGTAAGATTCATAAAACATTCTGTTCAATCATTTTATTAATTTATTTGCCTTCTTGTCTCATGTAGAGGATTTTAGAGAGACCTGAACTATCAAGTGCTGCTGCTACAGATGATAATAGTATCATATCGTACCATATTTCTTTGAAGGACAATTGTAATAGATCATGAACCCAACACAATTACTGTCAAATGTGAGGATTTTAATCTCTCCATCAGCATCACACTGAAGTCTGAAGACGAAGAGTAAAAAAAAATGTATTTAAATATCTTGTAGCAGTCAGAGCAGCTGTCTTTCATCTCATTATTTGGTAAAAAACAACAGTAAAAAGTGCAAACCTTTGACAGCTTGTGATGACAGACTGTCGTTTCATGATAAAGAAAGGCTTCATTCAACGTGAAGCAAAACAGCAGAAATGACCTTACACAGAAAGTTTAAAGTCATTGGACTCTTTTCTTTATGTAACAGAGTGCAGGAGGTTAAGGGTTTCAATGAAGAATGAAGGTGTGTTCCTATAGATGAGAGTTTAAGAATGGGCCCTTTCATATGGCTCCTCATTCATCAGGAGGAAAGGAGGGATGGAGGGATGGAGGGATGGAGGGAAACGTGGCGGGCGTCGGTGTTTTGGGCACGTGAATCTCTCAGTTTGAAGTTTCTCCCACATGATAGAGATTAGGGAGCCCGGAGATCGCATGGTCTTGTGTTTCTGCCCGTCTCCTTCCTTCTCGCTCACACATGTTTGTCTTGCTAATGATGAGGAAGAGGAGAAAGAGGAAGGGAGAAGGAGTGCAGGAAGAGAGACACATGCCGTTCTGTTCTCCTCAGAATATCAAGACACGTGAGGTATGAAGGGAAGGTGAAGGTCTCCCTGCGCTGCCTCACGCCCGCCTGCAGTCTGGGCGGACGGTTGGCTGGATGAAGCTACTGTATATGTTTCACAACATTTACTGCTTCAAGTCTGGGCCCAGAGCCAAAAGGACTCCTGAATTTTGTTTTGTTGCTATTTTGTTTTGCTTGTTTGAGTCCCAAATTACAAAGAACCCTTGCAGATACTCTTACAATTATTAAAAGTCAATGAGGTATATCACGGTTTTATCGTCCTCATATCACATGTTATATTACCAGGTGCTGAGATTATTGGCAGAATTTTATGTATCTTGGGTACATCACAATACTGTCAAATATATTCAAAAACCAATGCAAACTAGAAGAATTAAAGGATAGATAGATAGATAGATAGATAGATAGATAGATAGATAGTTCAAGTTTCTCAATTGTGAGTAACTTCTGCTTTTCTCTATTTTCTAATACCATTATATAAAAAAAGAACTACAGCCAACAAAAACTATTTCAATGCACTTACAAGTCACGTAAAGACATGTGACTGTATTGATTGAAATACACTTGAAAAAATGTAAAGGCGGCCTTTAATGTTTTGTCTTACAGAAATTGCTTCAATTCTGTATTAATCTCGTCTCAAACTGGGATTATGTTCCTTCAGGCATTGCTCAGAGATGTTCTCGTGGCTGTTTTCGACTCCATTTTGGACCTGCCACCTGACACAAATCAACCAATCAGCTTGCTTGCCTCACAGGTTCAGTGTTTTGATGTGATAGTTGGTGGTGAGTTGTTAAACATGGACGCAAAGCTCCATGGTGGTTCTTCATTCTCTGTAGTTAAAGTTTCACGCACAAGCACATACATTGCTTTTTTTTTGTTGCATTTTTCTATGTATATTGTTCTTTTAAATGTTTTGTTTTATTTCTCTATGTTTGCACCTATATTTTATCGGGTTGTATTTTGTGAAGCACATTGTAACTTTGGTTTTGAAAGATGCTGGAGCAGTAAAGTTCATTAATATTATTATTATTATTATTTTTATTACTACTACTACTACTACTACTACTATTACTTTGAAATACAGCAGTTCTTTAGGCTTCACCATTCCGCTTCATGTTGTCGCACACACACAAACACATACAGACATACACACAGAGTTGTGTTGCTGGGTTCATGTCAGGTCATCAGATTAATGTCTGCCTGCTGTTCTCCTGGACAGGTGGACTGAGCTCACAGTTTGCTCCGATTAAAAATGGCAGAGAAAACTTGATGCAGACACTGTCATGTCGGCAAGTAATCTGTAGCCTCTAATGATGCACCTTCATGAACCCAAACTGAGACGTAATCTACAGTACGTGTCCCAAGAAGCCAAGAAAAATATATCGGAGCTGATGACTTTTTTTCTCCCTTTGAATCGCAGCGACACTGAACAGCTGATCTAATCGAATGAAGACAGAACTTCCTCAGAAAATGTCTGCGCTGATTAGAGGCAGCGATGTTAAGAATGGGAAGTATGTAAGAGATGAAAAGAGAATAAAAATTTGGGTTTACTTTACAGCCGTGCGGCCATGTGGGAGGTCCCGTCATGCTTGTGTGATTATGTCCTGCTTCACTTGGTTGGAACAAAAGAGCTTTTTGGTTGTACCACAGACTTAATTACTTGTAACTTTAAATTACAAAGATCAAACGTACAGTAGAGACAAGGCGAGGTGGGTGATAACGGCTTGGTTTGTTGAGTTTCACTGCTGCCAGACACTTTAATTAATTGGATTAGCATAATAAGAATAACTCATAGGCTTAAACTTTAAGGGACAAAGGCACCAAATGTGAGGCAGACTCATATGTACTGGATGTGATCTAAAGGATTTATTTTATCACTGTGTTCTGCAGCCAACTTTTTATCAAATATGTAATGTGCACAGTAGGAGATGATTAAAAAACTAAACAAAAAACACAATAAAATGAAGCCTCTTAATCATGAAAAAGATTTTTCCATTTTTTATGAGTACAAAGCAAAGCTGCAGCAGTGATTAACTGTTAGATGCAAAGTCTGTACAGGAAGTTCTGATCAAAGCAGGTCTGACTGCTACCTCAGACAGATTCATGATGTCGGGCCATAATCATTAAATGACCTAGAGTATTAACTTTATGAACTTATGGTGAACTATTGAAATACATTTTGTGTTAATTTGAGATCTTTCAGTTAATCTGCTTAATGTCTAAACTGTAAATTCATTTTTTGCGTGTTACTGATTAAAACTATTGACTGCTTACACAACTTTTGTTTTTTATTATATTTTAAACCTCTAAGCTGTTAATGGGTAACATTAAATAATAATTTTCAAAATTTACTCCACCACTTTAGCAATTAACTCTCGCCCTCACATGAAAAACAACAGTAAAGGTCTAAAATTCAGGCCGGAAAAAAACACCTATAGTCACATTTCCGCCATCTAGTGGCTGAAGTTATTATTCCTCACAACCTCACACCTACAGTACATTACCCACAAGGCAACTGGACTCGAATCACTCGACTCCTAATAGAGGCCAATGTAGCCTGGAGCTGCTAGCTGGTACAGGTCTGGTAACCTCACTTCTTACTAACTCCACAACCACAGAATTTTTCATTTTAAAACTTGTTTAGTCTAGTCCCAACTAACGCTGACAAATTACAAGATATTGAATAATTTTCCTGCACTAAACTCAGCCGAACTCATTAAAAAATGTATTGAGACTTTGACATCACTCACTAGAACTCTGATGGTAAAGTAATTGAAAACATCCTCTGGGAGAAGCTAAACCCACGTGAATTATTACAGTTACAGATGAGTAACAATGTGCCATTCACACACACACACACACACACACACACACACACACACACACACACACACACACACACACACACACACACACACACACACACACACACACACACACACACACACAGATGGATCACACTCAGGTTACATTCGTCTTCCATCTTTTCACAGAATATTGAGTTTAAAGCGGCTTCTCAAAGGAGTCGATGGGAAGCAGAAAGTGTTTCACTGCTGCTTTCTCTCACAACAAGCTGCACTCGGCTCGCGTGTCCATTCTTCAGAAAAATATCCTCCTGCTTACTGCGTTCACTCCGTCTATCACGCTACAGCTCTCTGTAGTTCACTGTTTTTTTATTTGAGGTATGCACAGTTCATTCTCCACTCCTGTATGTTTTATTCCCTCTCACAGTGACACTGAACACGTACATTAAATCACTCTGGTAGCCAAATGTCAGATCAAGTGTAACTCAGTTATGCTGCATTTTAACATAATTTGTTATTAATGGCATGTTGTATAATAATGTATAACTTCATATATGTCTGTAGGAAAAGTCTCTTCTTGCTTGCCTGGTTTAATGAAAGTTAAATGTAGCTGGAGTGCAGCTGGTGGTGGTGCGGAGTCAGTGTTCAGCTCAACAACACTTCAGAGAAGCAGATATTTTGCACAACAGGAGTCTGTAATCCAACTCTGCTGCGTGAAAGTGACGAACCACAACTTCACCCTAAACTTGATAGATGAGAAGGCTGCTGTAGCTAAAAGAATTCACATTTGATGCAGGCATGACGTCCTGAAGTAATTTATCCTACATGAAGAATTAAAGAACAGTCACTGTTTTTGCTTTCCAGCTGTGTTGTTATTGTAGTTTTTTTTCGTGATTCATACAATTTCTAAAAAATGCTGCAGTGCGAATAGAGAATTGCACACTCAAGGAAACCTGTATCCAAAAATTCACAATCACATATGGAATCATAAGAATATGATACTTTGTTGTTCACATCAAAACCAAAAGTGTCACCTTTCCTCAAGCTCAATAATTTGGAGGAATTGTGAACTGGACTTAATATTGATTGATGTGTGGCTTTGTGGTGGACATTATTCATAATTTACTATGCACAATGTCTTTATAATTATCTTGCTGACAATTATATCAGGAATGACAGTGATGTCTTGCTTGAAACGTCCATGTGGCATTTAAATAAAGTTAATTTGGAGTGCTGTCCTAGTCTTTTTTTTTCATTGATCTTCACTTCATTGATCACTTTTGGGATCCAGCACCCAGTTTTTGTGTTGTGTTTGTGAGTTGATCACATTGTATCTTATTACTCATGTTATATCTGACAGAATGGACGTTTCTGGTCCAATAAACATAAACAACAATTAAGAGGACAAAGAGGGAAAGTTTTGATCAAGAGAAACGTCTGTAACTCGAGAGTTAAGTTAAGATTAGCCTACAGGTCACTGACAGGACCAGCAGATAATAAGACTTTGCTCCAAACATTCACCTGAAAGCTGCAGCACACAGTGAGCTAACTCTGCATGAAGAGGTGAAAATTGGCTCTGGTGAACTCCTGATGGATGGTCTCTAACAGGGAGTCTTCCTCCTGGTCTCCCTGCATCCCTCCTTCTCTCTTGCCTCCTCCTCCGGCTGCTCCTCCTCCTCGGACAGGCGGAGGCGGCTGGAGCTCGGGGGTGTAGGTGAAAGTGAAGGGCGTGCGATAAATCAGGCCGTCCAATCGGATCAGAGACAGAGGGACGGTGATGATGCGTCGCATGTGGCGCCAACCGTCACTGAAAACGGCGACGTCAGGAACGACGCAGAGCAGAGATTTGGGAGATCTGAGAAGAAAAACAAGGAGATGAAAGTCAGGAGGAGTCTGTAATAAAATGTGGTGCTGCGGAGACTGCCTGAAAATAAATCCTTCATCAGATGGATTAAGTGACGTTTGTTGAATCTTATCTGACTTTATTCTACTTCAACACACCTGCTGGATGCAACTGATAGTACCTCAAAAATAATAAGCCAGAAAAACCTGAGTGGCCTCAAGTAAGTAAAGCAGCTAAATGAATATTTGTATTAACAGTGGCTCACCTACAGCCCTACAGAGGATTATCACCTGACTAACAGATCCTTTCTGCTGTACGGAGCATTGTAGCATCTTTCAACTCATAGTTTTGGTTTTACTGCACACAACTTTACAGTTTTTGTTCACTCTCATCATTTTTGTCAGGATCGCATCCAGATGCAGCAGTTTTTACCAAGAAACCGTCTCAGCCCCAAACAACAGTTATTCACATGCTGGTGAAAATAGACATTAAACATTAACAATAAAGACACAAATATGTTTGTCAAGAATTAGTGAAGACCAAAACTATTGCAATACCACATCATTCATGGAGGTGTACTTAAAAGCAGTATTTTGTACTCATTAGTTTTGCGTGAATAAGTTTGTAACTGTAATTTTAGTTTTTCAGCTGCACAAGTTAAAAAAAACCCCAACTAAGATTACAGGTTAAAAATCCTGTTTTCAAGCACACCATGATGAATTATACGATACACCATAAAACAAAGCTAAAGGCTTTACAAATATTTGACATTTGGACACATCTGCTGGATGCGTAATAAGCAACTTTATAAGGCCATAAGATGTAATGTTGTGTTTACAGCTTTACGTGCTGCCCACAAATTACTCATTAAATATTAATTAATGCAGGTTTATAAATGATAAACCACACAAATCTGACAAAGATCTAAAAATGTTTTAGTAATAGGGTGACTCAACTTTATTATTTAAAACAAAAGACAATGTATAGAAAATATAAATAGGCTACTGTACACAAAAAATGTAAAAGAAAAAGAGATCTATCTATCTATCTATCTATCTATCTATCTATCTATCTATCTATCTATCTATCTATCTATCTATCTATCTATCTATCTATCTACCTACCTACCTACCTATCTATACATACATAAATATATATTTTTGCTGCTTCTGTGAGTCTTTGCAGGAGGAGCAACAAAAGCAACAATAGTGAAATGACAGAAAAACAAACTATGAAAGTAGATAATCGTAAGTGTGATTACGTGACAGACTAAACATAATTCTGAGGTGGAAATGAAATACCAGCGAGCAGCTGACATTTTGAATGCCCTTTTATAGAGTTTTTTGTGAAGGTATTTCATTTAAGCCCATACTGCACTTCTGGCTGCATGGCAGGGGCAGATCATGTTTCTAATTGGCTGCAGCTTCTCATACAAACAGCACATTGTGGATGACTGTGTTATACAAACATAGCTTTCCTCTACGCCGCCGAGCCGCTGGTGATGGGAGGAATATTTGCAGAAGCTCGTGGCGAGCCGCTCTCAGCCAGAGATCCTAACTTACGATGCCTCAGCACTTTAGGTGTGGGATCTGAGGTGGTTTCTGACGTCAGAGAGGTTGTTTTGATTCGGGATGCGTCACATGAGATTCTGTGGGGGGACGACTGAATGTCAAGTTTCTGCAGTGGCCTTCTGTAACTTACAGATTCCCCCATGAGAGTTAGAGAGAGGATTGTTCCCTGTGAGCCGGGCTGAGCGACTCCCTAGTCCCTACTAATGTGTGAATACAACATAAGCTCCTTTATATGTCTCAGGTTCGGTCTTGGCTCAGTCCCTAAAAGCAGATGAATACAAGTAAAGAGGAAAGTTGAATAAACAGGGTGTCATTAATATCAAGAGTATTTTTTAATACAGACTTGTATGGAAAACCCATCAACAGGTAATGTCCAGAATTTTGACTAATGAGGAGAATTTTTTTCAAACAAATCCAGAATAAAATGAAAAAAACATGAAAAAGGACTAAAGACGTGTAGATTTATGGGAAGAAATATGCTTATTTGTTTTCCTTTCTGACAGCAAACAAAAAAAAGAAAGCAAGTGTTACTTCTGACCCGTAAGATGCTGCTAACTACAAACTGCTGCTCATTGACATTGTAATTAAACTACTAGAGCTTGTTCACTTTGTCTCTTCTCATCCCTACGCTGTAACAGCAGCACTCAGCCTGTCAGCTGCTGTCAATCAAACACAGACACCGACACGAACATCCAGTCAGTTTAGATGAAAAAGAGCATTAATCACATTTCCCCAAAGACCCTTTTCTTCCTTTTAATAAACTAAGTATGTCGACTTTCTTTTTGACTGCAAAAAGAGTAAATGTGATTTCAGTTGGACTTTTTTTTTTTTTGTGTAAGCCTCTGTATTCAATAGTGCCCTGAATCAAGTTTCCCTCAGTGGACAACATCAATAAATCATATCTTGCATTTTACTTATTGCATATAAAAGAAGTATATGGCATTTTGGGAAATACTCTTATTATATTGGCAACTATTTTAGGAACTTCCTGGAGTCTTTGCTTTTTGACGTGCAACAAACCATAATGCAGCACATCAGCAGCCCTGCCACAAAACCATGATTTGTCATTTTTACACTTTGTGTATTGTACAAATAAACACATGAAATACGAGGCGTTTATTAGGAGATTTAGAAGTGCGGACAGGCAGAATTTGTTCCACTGGACAGAGCCAGGATAGCGGTTTACTCCTGTTTCCAGTCTTCATGCTGTGCTGAGTTAGCTTGCTGCTGTCAGTAGTTTCATCTTAATGTACAGAAATGAAAGTCTGCAAGAAAGTGGATTTCCCAAAATATCAAACTTTTCTGCTTTAATGGTTTGTGGTGGTGATTTAAATATCAAACTTGCTCTAATAAGATCAGAGACATCTCAACTGAAAGTCA
The DNA here is from genome assembly GCF_963691925.1 of Scomber scombrus. Taxonomy (NCBI): domain Eukaryota; kingdom Metazoa; phylum Chordata; class Actinopteri; order Scombriformes; family Scombridae; genus Scomber; species Scomber scombrus. The sequence continues at coordinate 33,192,708 of NC_084972.1, read as the reverse complement.
GATGTCTTTTTTCAGCACGGCACCTCTCACCATATATAACTGTGAGTCTGTTGTATTTTATAGAAATTCCTCAACAAACAGCAAAATAACTGTTTTCAAAATCTGGGTCAGATGAAACATAATTTGGGTTAAACCTCTTTGGTTACACAATATTTTCAGCATGAGTGCCACTTACATATTTTTTAAAAGGAAATTCCATAAAAAATCTTCATCTTAGGGCGAACTTTTATGAGCAGCCGGCTTTACAGACCTGAGCAGTCTCACTTAAACATGACTAACACTTCAATTTGCCCGTTGTGCTGCTCAGCTCCACACCTGGTGCCTCTACTGTAAAGCTGCATGAGAACAAATGATATGAAACAGTCACAAATAAAAAACAGGGCCTCCCAAAGTGATTGTTAAACAAACATCCACCTAAAAACAGACGTTTCTCATCTGATGAACCTATAAAACTCGACTGTGTCTAACTTGAACGTTTGATTTTTGAATGTACAGAAATTATAATCAAGTTCAAACTCTTTAAAACTGATCGACACACTTTGATCTACACATGTTTGTAGTTAGTGTATTTTTTAGGCTCAAACTGCTTTCCGTCAGGTACGGAGCAAGATGTGCACCGCTTATTTAACAGTCTTACAGTAAGTATTTATCCCTCGTGGCCTCAGCTCTCAGCTACTTAAAGCAACCAGGCAACAGACCTGAAGGCCAATAAAAGTAAAATAACAACTGTTGGTACGAGTGTCAACAGGAACTATTGTACTGGAAGCTTGTTTGTAGACCTGTGTTTATGTTTCTTCCCACCTTTCCGGTTTCTGGGTCAATTTTTTGTAAAAGTTGTGTTTTTTAACAAATAATTGTTAAGAATAAAAAGACGAGGACAGAGTATCTGTTCCAAATCATTCAAATCAGAGTCTGATGTTTGTTTTTATCTGTTGCTGGCTGTACCTCATCTTAAATCTGCTTTGTGCTTTGATGCTTTAATAAAGTAATATAACTAATATATCCTCTCTCATCTTTTCTAGAGTATTCTCTCCTCACCCCTTCAACTCTTTCCTTACCTCCTCTCTGCTCCTCATCCTTTCTTCTTTCTCTTTCACTCCCTACATTGTACCTGTCCACAACTTTCCTGCCTGTCCTCTCACACACCGTCTTTCTGTCTCCTCTCAACTCACTTGAACATGGTCTCAGTCTCGCTGTTGCCGAACCAGACTTTGAGATGAGGGCTGAAGTTTTCTCCTTGGATCTCCAGCATGGCAACGTGTCCTCCACCATTCACCTGCAGAAACACACATGCACAAGTTTCCTTTTAAACCAACATTACTACTGTGTCTTTATCAAACTCAAAAGGCTGTTTGCACTGTTGAAGTCTGCAAATCAATCAGTCAGTGGGCTCCAGTATTTTCTGTCCCTGACCTGAAAGGCCCCTGATTTAGCTGAATATTGCTGGGAGATGCACGGTGAACCCATTTCTACAAGTTTTCTTTTATCTTTATTGTTGCCTGTTTGCAGATCACAGACAGATTATGGGCCTAAATTCTGAATTTATTTGGCCTCTCATTTTGAAATATGTTCACATAAGTGGTTTGGCTTTGAAAATGGTGATATGCAGATGTAGTTCAGTGGCTTAAAAAACCAAACCATCACTTCAGATCTCACAGCAGTTCATTTACCAGTTACTTTTAGTTGCATCTTTAATTATGATCTTTGTATTTTGTGTATTGGACATGTGTGTGTGGACCAGGTATTCCTCATGTTGTGGGGACTCTCCTCCCTTATGGGCTGAAAAGTAAATCCTATTAATGTAAACCATTAATTTTAGGATGAGGACCTGGTGTAAAGTTAAGGTAAGTAGGGTTATGTTAATGTTTGGGTTAATAGTGTTTAGTAGTGGTTACAGTTAAGATTATTTTTGTGTGTTTTTCCATTGTGTAAAGCACTTTGGATCAACTATGTTGTGTTTAAAGTGCTATGTAAATAAAGTTGAACTTGAAGTTGAAGATTAGAAAGTCAGTGTAATGTCCTCTGAAGTGATGGAAACACAGCTGTGTATTTGCATGTATGTGTGTGTGTGTGTGTGTGTGTGTGTGTGTGTGTACCTGTCCTCCAGTCTAACTCACCTCTAATCCAGTGATAACAGGAAAGGGACTAACTGGTGACTGGATGCTGGCCAGACTCTGACTAAATGTGAATTCCACTACTTCCACTCCGATGATGGTCCAACAGGATCCATCATTCAGCACCACTCTGCTGGGGTCTCTGGGATTGGACGTGGCCTGTAGGGAGGGAAAGGATGGAGGAGAAGTTGGAGGGAAGAACAGAGGGAAGAGTGACGGCTGATTAGAGTTAACAGGCAGGATTGGATGGAGGCATTAATAACGGGAGGAGATGACAGATCGAGAAGGAGAGAAGAAGAATAGAAAGTAAAGGACAAACAGCAGGATGAGGGAGTGAGTGAAAGAGACTCACATGGTACTGTGTGATGGTGTCATTGGATAAACACAGGAAGGCGTGAGGATTGTCTCTGAACTGGAAGGCGCATTTGTGGAGCTGAGAAACTGGCTCGTCCACATCTAAGATGGCGTGCTGCTTGTTGACCTTACGGATCACCTGGTGACACCAAAAAGAAAGGAAACAGCAATATCAATAAACTTCATCAGAAATGTTTTCATAACTCTCCATAACATAATCTCCTCTATAAATGAAACTATATTTTCCAAAATAATATTTTCTGTCATGATAACAGGAGAACTTGACTTATTCTTAGTATATTAAAGGAGTGGCTTCACATAGCACTGACACATATTTCAGTGTTTTCTTAATATAAATTCACCTTAAAGCTGCTCTGACCAATAATTTATAATAACTATGTATGTGTAATGTGAGAGGTGAGGCTCGTAGTGATGAACCTGCAGAGGATTATCAGTGAGTCTGCAGCTCTCTTTGCCTTTATGGAGCTTTACAGTGAGTTTCAGCCCACTGTTTATTTAACGGTATTTTTTAATTATATTATTCTTTTTTTTGAGGCATTTTTCACCTTTATTGGACACCAGGAAGCCTGAAGCACCTGTATAATTTTATTTGTGCCTTCCTAAAGAAAAAAAAATGTCTCTGGACATGAGGACTGTTGTGTTTCAGAAAATGAGTTTATATGCAAACATTTTTTTAAAGGCTGACAGCTTGATCTCCAGAGAAACTTATATTATTTATATTATGAATTATACATAATTGGATATTATTATTATTAAGAGTTAAATGAGAGCTGAGATGAGTTTGACTGACAGATTCAGTCACAATCCTTAATGCTTACTCTAATCCTTCTTTAGGGAAATAAAAATAAATAATAAACTCTTAGAAAACAAATTAATAATGACTTCATTGAGTGTTAATCTCTGTGTTAACAAGGCTAAACATATTATATCAAGAGGTTTGTTTCAGATCATGTGAAAAGATACAGTATTAGTTAAGTTAATTTACCTTACAAATGTAAAGTGGGAAGAGAGGAAGCTTTAAACTGAACATAACACTCTGTGCCCCCTTATTCACTCATTCACTACTCCTTATTCACTCATTCACTACTCCTTATTCACTCATTCACTACTCCTATACAGACACTAAACAGTTTCCCCAACAGTGAGCAAATCAAGATTTCGGATGCTACCTAATTGTTGCCATTATAGGTCATCACTGTCAGTCGCATGACGGTAGTTTTCACATCTTTACAAGTCGGAGCATTGCATTGTGGAATATTGAAGCACTATATAGAGTATATTTACACACTCAGCATTCAGAACCTAACATAAAATGGCAGAGGGAAAACGTTGTGCACTACATGTTAAATAGGAAGTGATTTCAGCTGACAAAGCTACCTGACACACATGTACATCGACCAGGTGGTCTGTGCATTGCTGGACGAGCACAATGAATTACTTCTGGTGTCTCCAGTCCTTGAGCCCCAAACCAAGCTGTTACCACACCTGAACACACCCTTAAATGCACCACACACAGAATATTCAAACACCTCATTTCCTTATATTTAAGTCTTTTCCTAGCTGCTGATGAAGGGTGTTTTTTTGGGTCTGTACATCCACCTTTACCTCTTCAATCCCTAAACGCCGACCACAATCAAACAACAGGAGCAGGCTGCTCATCACGCAAACGAGTCAGCAGGAAAGATTTCTCTGTCTTCAAACAAACCACGCAGCAAAAGGCCTCAACTACAAAAACATATAGAGGTGTAGTGTGAATATATACCGTAACCATCCACCACCAGGCCAGCAGCTGAGGTTGTTATGACAGCAGTTTAGGAGGTACGAGGAAAGAGTCTGCTCAGCGAATTGAGAGCAATTCTGCTAAGAGGTTTGGAAGACGGGCGAAACAATAACAGCGTTTTTGGGATTAGTCGGTTATGTAATACCTGCACAGACACACATCTGTAGGATGGGATCAGAGAAGTGATTATACCTTCAGTTTGTGGTTGAAAAACGGAATAATCAGTCAAGACAGCTGCACTCCAGTGTGAGCACCTTTTCTTCTACTTTTCTCGGGTTAGAGTCACACAGGATGTTTTTGGGGGATTTTTTGTGTATTTCTCAGACAAAAAATATTAAGAGATTTTACACAATTTCTCTTTAAAAAAGGACTCAAATGCTGATTAATTCTATATTTCACTTTATAACAGCGGTGGAGGTGGCCCGTTTGTTCTGTTTACTTACAGTCACTGTGTTTTAAACACATTCTCAGTAAATTAGCAGGCTTTTCAAAATTGTCATTGTTATTGTTTTAATTTCCTGAACTGAGCAACGACAGAAACTCAGCTGATATGAAGACAGTCCCCCAGCTCAGGGTCATTTTATCTCAGTCTTCATCAAATCCTTCTTTTTATCTGATTTTGTTTTATGAAGAACGGTTCAGCCGGTAAAAGCAATATAGAAGCGGAGTTGATTACAGATGCAATCAATTCATATTTTCCACAGCTCTTTCATGAGAGGCTTCAGGGATATATATCTATGAAACACTGCTCAGAGAGCGTTTCATGAAGTTGATTTTAACTCATTATGAAAGGCACAACCAAGGCAGAACAAATACAAAGTTTGACTGTTTAAAGCTTGTAGCTGCAGAGAAAGTATTCACATGAAATGTTTACAGTGTGCAATCATTCACGTCATCAAGATGGTTATATGATTACAGAGTTGGGCATGTAAGGATTAAATCACTGTGCATTGACAATATAACAACATATTCATTAAGTTTTGGGTTATTATTCCTTCCAAGTCTCAATGCTGATGGAGGCTGTGTGGTCCAGGTCCGCTTTGATTGGCAGCACCTGGAACTTCCTCAATTCCCTCCCAATCATATTGTCATAAATGTTTACAATGTATAATTTTGTTATTCTGTATTTCCATGCTGTAATTTTTGGTCTATCCTGTGAACACACTATGTATATCCCATCTATTTGTCCTTGGAGACACTTTTCCTGAGTGAATTCCTGAATTTTTTCTGGGACTTTCTCCTAGAGGCAAAATTGTGATTTGATGAAATATTGGGCTATATAAATGAAACTGACTTGACTTGAGAGGAACACATTGTTAAATAGACACACACTCCCTTAACAGTGTGTACATAGGCAGTACTGTTAACGCCTCCAGTGGTTGGTGTATACAGTATGCACATATGTATGCATACAATTCTAATGAACTACATATGGACTTTGTGTGCTTGTGTGTGGTCCTTATTTATGCTGACTGTTTCAGATTTTGGTGTTACATATACTAACAGACACTACTTGGACCACATTCACACGCACCCTTGGGTTTCTGCATAAAAGGCACATAAAAGTGATTTTGTATGAGTTTTTGCTTCTCTGCGTGAGTTTAAACTGAAAATGTTGCTGACCAAAAAGATGTCTTCCCACTATTTTTCCTTCTTTCCTTTGGTGATATACCATCATTGCTGTGGTGGTTTTGACCTGCACTCCTCAGAGATCAAACAGAGTGACTGGTGCTGTGATGTAAAATTTTTGAGTTTGAGTGGCAATCATCTTTTTCTGTTTGACCATGGTGGCCGTCACTGCACATGTACTCTTATCACTTTCATTTCAAGCTTCAGAGTTCAAAGGAAATTCAAGCTTAAAGGTAGGCCTTGGAGATTTCAGTAGAAACAGTCATTGTTTTGTTTAATATTGCCCTGCAGAACACATATGCATCTTCTTGGGGTTTTCATTTTTTCCTCTTTTAGTGGCGACACTGTTATCTCCAGATGTTGTCATACTAATGTGCTTCCTGTCTGCTCTGTGCTTTGGGGGGTGACCCACTCATGATAATATTGTTTCACTATCCTCACTAGCTACAGGTTACTATTAACAGAGACACTTTTAAATACTTCATCCACTTCCACTGATAAGACAGGGTAGATTTCTATTAAACCCTGTTCATTTGTGTGTTTTGGTTGTGCCATACTTTGCAGTACGGCAATGAGACTAATATTTATCCAGTCTTAATCACTGTAGCAGGAACGGTTATATTTACAGCCACATCTGGATTCAAAACAGTCTCTGAAGCTACAGCACAAGTTTGTCACAAAGCCTGAAAAACACATTGTATAAGCCAAGTCCAACAGGAAGCAATGGAAGATTTACTGAGCTCAGCGGCTTCACGTGAGGCAATGGGGAAAGAACATTCTGTGAAAATGTTAAGGACAGCAAACTTTTACCTTTTATGGATTAATAAGACCCACATGACAGTTTAGCATTGATCGACCTAACGCGGTAGTTTATCCTATTTAGATAATCTGTTACGATTTATATACGGTCTAATCCCGTGGTGAGTTGACAGTTAATTGAATATCTGTTTAGTAGATCTGCTGCATGCTGGACTGAAATGTCTTTTTTTTATTTCAGTATAAACTATTTGACTATAATCAAGACATCATTCATTTTCATCATAAAATATTATTGGACAGATTTAGGTGTTTTGCTTCATGTTCCAGCTCTACAGCAGTATGAAACAGTCATTGGGAAAGATCACCTTCCTGTATAACACTAAATCACTCTAAATGTATTTGTTGTCCTTTATTGTGTGTGTGTGTGTGTGTGTGTGTGTGTGTGTGTGTTACCATGGGTGGTAGAGCTACTCCAAACTCGGTACACACTAGCTGGACCACACAGCCGTAACAGATGAACCCTTCGATCACCACAAAGTCGCCTTGATCAGCACGCTGGTCTTCCACTACACACACACACACACACACACACACACACACACACACACACACACACACACAAAACTACACGTGAATAAAAATGACTGTTAAGCTCCATTCAGACAGGAACTCAAAGGGGAGTGGGATGATTACCTGCTCTGGTCAGTGATTTTAATCCAGTCCAGAGTGTGAACAAGGGTTATACAGTATATCACCCCCTCTTCAGTAATAACCATAAAAAACAATCTAGTGTTTTAAATCCCGTCTGGAACAAAGAGTAAAATTACTGAGGAGCATAGTGAATATTTCATACTCCACCTCCCACTGTAACGCTAATCCTGTCCGAATGGAGCTTTAGTAAAAACTTTTTTCCTACTTTGGCTTACTTTCTTCCAGTTGAATAAAGACAAATAGAAAGTGTGTGTGTGTGTGTGTGTGTGTGTGTGTGTGTGTGTGTGTGTGTGTGTGTGTGTGTGTGTGTGTATGTGTGTGTGTGTGTGTGTGTGTGTAGTGGTAGTTGTGGTGGTCGGGAGGCAGTAGAGAGGAGAGAGTGCAGATGGATGAATGACCGAGGTTTAGGTTTTGCAGGTGGGAGGTCCGTGCACACCGGGCAGTGTGTTAAATAAATAACCTCACAGATCTTTAGACACGTTTTCCAGACGTGTTTGAAGGGAAACGCCGGTGATGAACTCTCGCACAGTGACTGTATTTATGCAGGGTGGTCAAAGAGGGTGAGAGAAGATGTCTTATGACTGGAAGGCAGATGGTTTGATGCCAGTGACGGCCGCTGATCATCCCTGTATAAGTGTCTATGACAAAGACATTGAAGTCCTGTACCAGGAGGATGTTAAACCTGATGTCTTGACAATGCTGGTTTTTCAAATGTAAAGATGTCAGATGGAGGCAGAAATGATCAACTATCATATTTATAGTTGTAGCATGGACTGCCTCCAAGTGATCAAAGCAGAGGAAACACCCAAACCTGTCTGAATTAGTCTTGGCTTCATCCATCCATTCATTTTTTCAACTTGTTTCATGGTTGCAAGGAGTTGGAGTCTATCCCAGTATGCATTGCAGGAGAGGTGGAGCACGATCTGGACAGTTTGCCAGTTTATCACAAGGTTTATAATGTGTGACTGTAATAATATCTGCTGGTGAATTTGCCTGTGAACGTATTAACCTTTTGGTTAATAAAAACATCATAACAGGACATTTAATGCTGTATATTAATCTATGATTGCTTTTCATAATCATAACTATTTATAGAAGTTCAACTATTTCAAATAAAGTCAGATAATAAATAATAAAGATTTGTACAGGTTAACTGGATTGTATAAACACTTGTGATGTTCTGTTTATGTTGAAAGAAAAGTAAAATCATGTCCACAATATGACCTTTACAGTATATGAAGCACATATGATGAAGAAGCTGTGAAGATACAGTTAACATATAAACACTGACACGCACACACACACACCCCCACACACACATGCACGCACACACAGAAATATACACACACACACACTTACCCAAGGTGATGGTGAAGGCTGTCCACTGTCTGGCGCTGGCTATGAAGGCTCCTCTGTCCACTGAGAGGTAACGAGTGCTGACTGTCTGTGAGCGTAATCGGTTGAACAAAGCTACTCTGGAGCATGATGAGATACACACTGAAACACACAAAGATGGAAACAGAGAATTTGTCGGTGTCTGTATTTTATTGACAGGCTACCTAATGAAACGGAGACAAAGCAAACAAACTGCTGCAGCTATAAGCCATTAACATACAGCGTGTCGCTAACAGGGATTTTGTAGAATGACCAAATCAGCATCTAACTGGTCTGAATGCTTTCAGTAAACAGAACTCCTCATGAAAATAGAAATTAACCACTGCATACTGACCTGACTTCACTGTGAGTTAATTAGGAGCAAAAAAAAAATCTTTTGCCTGTAACTTCTTTAGGTTCACTCAGCAAAATTGCACCAGCATCCACAGGTGTGATAAATACACATAAATATCACAATTAATTATTATTTACTATGTGATGTTTTTTGAAGGGTGTAGTTTGTATAATAGGTATTGTAGATCTGCTCACTCTAACTGGGATGATTAATTACAATTTCTTCCTCAGAGGAGAAAACAGAACAAGTGATTTAAAGAGCAGAGATAAAAAAGAATCTGGGTTCGACCATGTAAATCATGTTGCCCCTGAGTAACCTGAGAGATCTGCTATCAGCTGATCTGCTATCTCAGCTGTCAGCTTAGAGTGATGTCTCCTTTTAGTTCGTATGTGTTTGTGTGTGATGAATGAATTAGACTGACCCCGACTCGACAGTACATAGAGTCATGACTAATAACTACCAGCAGTCTATCACTCAGCCAATAAAAATAAATTATTGATATCAAATGAGACTTTTTGTCTTTTTAAACTTCATGCTACAATAACAAATAGTTCCAAAATACAAAATATATTTTGTTAATATATCTGGATTTAGAAGAGGATAAACATGGAAGGGTACATAAATACTCACGGTCGGCATTTTTCATGGACTGTCTCTTCTGGGACGGTTTAGAGATGACTTTGATCATCCGACTCTGGAACGAACCCACTTCCTGTCTGTTGCCCAAGGAGAGCTGCAGCAACAAGCGGAAATGCTTCCTCTTGTCCTGGTCAGAGATGTACAGGGATTTGGCACAAGCAAACATCTGCTGCAGAGAGACAGAGAGAGAGACGGTGTGAGGGAAAGAGAGCAGGATGTGTGTGGAAAGTTTCATCTGAGCTGAAACCTAAATGAAACCACTGAGTTGAAATAAAGCTTGTTCATAATATTTAATCCATATTCAAATACGCTAAAGAGTCAGAAGATGGAGACTTTTCACTGCTGTCCTGTTTGAACCTAAAGAAAGAGATTTGTCAAGTCATTTGTGATTCTAATAAACAACAACTAATTAAATGAAAGTTAAAAAAGTGTTGAATCATGAGCATATTGTTAGTTTTTTTCTACCTTTGTCAGCATTTGAAACATGTCTATGCTGGCAGGTACACACTCTGTACTACAATGCAGATGTTCCTTACATTGTCCATCTGCGAGTAAATAAGCAAGAGGTCAGTGAACACACAGTGTGTTTACAGCAGTGTAGTTTTTCTGTCAGACGTGACTGTTTGTTGAGCCAACAGTCGTCTGTTTTAAAGCAGGTGATTGTCTCGTCTAAACACACAAAGCTGTCTGACGCTCAGACAAAACAGCCTTCAGGTCTGAGTTTAGCAGCAGTTCAGGATCTCATCACTCACTCATCTACAGCTGGTGCTTCGACTTTCAGGCCACCAGCCAACATTAAAAAAGCTCCTACTCAAAGTCACATCATCAATATAGTTCTGGTTGCAAACATGAATCCAGAAAATATGACTTCAGCATCTGGATGAAAGACCATCCTCTGAGTACAAAGAAAAACTGCTATTATAATGCTGAGTTGTCAGTGTTTTTGAAGATGAATTATGTGTTTGGAGTCACTCACATGCTGCATCCCTAAAATACAGCGTCATGCTGGTGATCACACTGCAGAAATAGACAGGAAAGATGACCTTGTAGACTACAGACAGGAGGATTTTTGCTCTGATTAGTGTCCCCGCCCTATTAGACTCTTTAGAATATTTTGATTGGGAAGATTGCCTAAAACTTTGCTGGGTGATATGAAGTGACATTGAAGAGCATGAGTGGGCGTTTAGATCGAACACTCAGATTTTGTGATTGCTTCTGATGGTTTTGTTTTGCTGCTGTTCTCAGGTCTCTCTTGTAAGATAGATCGTATTCTGAAGTGGGATTACCTGATTCAATAAAGGTTATATAAAACAGGTCTTTATTGGTGAAGCCGTGCTGTTTCAGGTTCTGGCGAGACAGTATCAGCTCATGGCTCACCCTCATAGGATCATAAGACACCTTTACCAACAACAGCTTCCAGATGTGCTGGTCACAAATGAATATAAAGGACTCAATATAAATCCACAGCAACGAGAAAAAAAAGAAAAACACAATAATAATAACAGCAACGACTGAACTTCAAAGCCTCTATTTCAACCAACCATTTCAGTCGCTGTGAGCCAGTGGTTTGTGATATTATGAGGAAGGGCTCTACTGCCCTGGTAAGTCACCACAGCAGTTATTTTTTAATCTTTTGTTCGATTGTGAGGTAGACAGCAGAAATACACAATCTGTGTTAAACTTACCGGATGTCTTGGATTCTGACAAAAGTTGATCCAGAATTAATTTCCACCTTGCATTTTTTACCTGAGCATTCTTCGTTGGCGTCGTCGCTAAACCAACAAGCTCATTCAAATAAGAGACCTGAGTTTTATCATTGAAGGTTAATGTCAATCTCAGTGTGGCCTCAAGTGGGATCTCAACCTAGTGGACAAAATGATGTTTGTAATGTGTAAAATATAATTCCTTTGACCTTGTGTCACTTTTTGTTTTAGTGGCCGTCTGCTGACCGACACGGACTGGAAGTAATTCATTTTAACGGACAGTGACTGATGAATACATTTAAAAAACCACCTGCATACTCTGTATTCTGGCTTACAGTGTTTGCTGTTGCCTGGAGAGGAATTTAGGGAATAATTTAGCTGGGACAAAGGCCAGTTTAAACCTCCAGAATTAATATCGCTGTCATTAAAGAAACCTGACTGCAGGGTGGGAACCATGTCGACAAAAACGGTTCAGTAAAACACAGCAGACAGGTATGTACATCATGGCATTAGATCAGATAACTTACTCTGGAGCTTGGCTGTTCATCGAAGACAAGTTTGAATGTGTCTGCCTGAGACTGACTGGAGCTGTCCAGACACATGTAACCACACACTCGATAGACAGAGTCTCCGTAGCCAGCCGCTGCATAGAAGCGAGAGGAAGACACAAGAGAAAGGGAAAAAGAAGAAAAAATAACAATGGAGGGATTAAAGGGAAAAAGAAAAGGAACAGACGGGGGAAATATCATGGGATGAAGAACAGAGAAAGTGGACAATAGATCAGATTCAAAGCACTGAATTCAGTACTTTCCTTTAATATTGACTACATTATTTTTTGTTCACCTTTCAGATTGTCCTGCATGATTCTCCATCCATAACCGCTGATGTAAACACATGGCGGAGGGCAGAAGAACCTGCAGGCATAGTAACAGCAGAAATATAAAGACGTGAAATATTTATATTTAATAAAAGATCTAAATGCTAAGACAGCACAAAGATTTGGCACAAACACACTAAAATGAATGAAATGTTGGAAATCCCCAAAAGGCCAACTGATTATTTAAATACACCAGCTGATCACTTACCTCCTGTATTCTGAGTTTATTCAGCTAACTGTCTTAAAATAGAAGTAGCATCAAACCTTTTCTCGTTGCCGTAGGACTTCTGAGCAACCTTGGCATGCAGGATGATGACACTCTGGTCGGTGTGGGCTTCTCTTACCGGTTCTTTCGTTGTTCCCAGTAACTGAAACCCTGTGTCCAGTCTCCTAATCAGACAAGAATGCTGTTAGTCACAGAAAACCAGAAAATATATTTAAGTGTGACTGGTTCATGGAGGTATTAACAGAGGTAGACACAGTCAGGCAGAGCCACAGAAAGCTGTTGGGCTGCAAAAAAAACACCTTGTTTAATACTTTTGCTGCAAAATATCCAGTACTTCTACACATCCATGGTTTGTCTCTGTTGATGGACTTCTACTAATCTTAGCCAGCAACTACACTGAGTTCCACTTTGGATCTAATTTGATTCATTTAAACAAAACAACTATATAAGAAGGAGGCATGTTTAACAGAAATACATTAGAAACTGCCTGGTTGTTGGTGTTGCATCCACAAATCACACCAGACTTGGTGTGAACATATTTTGTTTTAAAGAAGGATGTTTTGTTGTTGTTGTTTTTGTTTTTAGAAAGAATATCTGAAAAGTTTAACAAACAGTGACTTTGCTTGTCTTCAGTAGCTTTACTCTGTGTGTGTAACTGCCAACTCACCTGGTTTGGATCAATGTAGAAAAGCAACAATCACACTAACAGACTCCCAAGATAATGATATATTTTCTAAATAATAAAATTTAAAATCAACAAACTATCCGAATAAAAATAAAATAAACGTATGTAATAAAGTACAAGCAAGGACTCATTAATTACAACAAATCAAACGGTATTGAAATATTAATTGATTAATTGAAGATTGAAGATGAACCCAAAGATTAAAGCAAATCCAATAAGTATATATATAGGTTCATTAACTATTAAAATCACGCATTATGTGCTAAATACAACATATCTTACTGTATTAGTCGCTTTATCCTGCACTGTATTAGCTGTATGTGAACATTTATTGTTGCTATGGTGACAGTTGGCGCTAGCATGCTGGCTCTTTAGCTCAACCGTTGGACGAACAATAACCCACAAAAACAACTTAAATTCGACAAATGTGAACTAAATTAACAACAACTACCAACAGTCATAACACTTACAACCTTAACTAATGTGCAGTTACAGTCTAAATAGTCTAAATCAGAAGAATACCGGCTTAAATCCCTGAAGAGCTAGTATACAGTTAGCTTACATTACACTTTCCCACAAACAATGAAACCAAACACAATACAAACATAAAAACAACTATTAAGGGTACACTACTGATAAAATGTGAAGGTGCTTTGGTGAAATTCACTCACCTGAAAGTATAAATGAAAAGTAAAAGTGGTTTGGCTGCTCTTCAATAGAGTAAACTATCTGTAGGCTACAAAACCAATTTCATATACATAAAGTAGCGTGATGTTAAAAGTAAGTGGGCAAATACACATAGGCTAAATACCCTATAGCCCTATAACCCTATATATAAAAAAATAAACAGCTAAACAAAACAGAACAGTCAAGTAGGTGGAGCAGCATGAGTTAAATATTAAAATTAAATAGTACTAAAAACACTGCGAGGAGTATATGGTTTGGGTAAAAAATATCAGTTAAAGCTAGAACACTGTAATTGTCATGTTTACAAAAGCAAACACATATTTAAAGGTAAGAGGACCTTTGTGGTCATGATAGAAAAAAACAACAACAATCCCTCACCTTGCTGGCTTTGTCACTCCGTAATAATGTCAACTGATTTCCTTCGTCGTCATTATTATGGCCACTAGGGGGCTCTGTCACTTTGATGTAGAAATAAATCAATCAATATGCAAAACACTCTTTTTTTTTTTCTTCTGCATTTCCATGTTTTATGTTTTAAATCTGTGTGCTTTTGTTTGATACTTTTCCTGGTGAATATGTGGAAAAGTGTGTTATATCTAAAACATTTTTATGACCGAATAAAACCAAACCAAAGGTAAACATACATTATTTTGGAGTACTTGCTGAAATTACTAATTCTGTCTCCAACTACCAACTACCAGACTGTCATCTGCAAAAAGAAAAAAGTGGTAGTACTCATCGCTGACTGTATAGCTTCCTTACTTTCCCTCATCGTGACCCGAATCACCTCAGACTAAACACAATTACCATCTCCAGACACTCTATCCATCTTCATAATGGACTTAGCAGCATTGAGACATAAATAAAGACGAGCCAAAGATAGTTTCCGATGTACCAGGAGATACATGTACATGGAAGGAAGCGATACCACTGCATTACTGACGCATTAAATAAACAGAAGAGTTATTTTTATATCTCCACAGATTTCTGTTTCTTGAACTCTTGGTCTGACACACCACAGATATGCACACACGGGTGTACTTTAGACATTAATATGCTCCTTTTATTAAAAGTAAATAAAAAATGACGTTACCTCCATTAGTTCATCTCACATATTCTAGATTACAAATTCATTTTTAACAGTTCTGTCTGAGGTTTCTTCCTGTTAAAGGAGAGTTTTTCCTTGCTGCTGTCATCAAGTGCTTCTCATGGGGAAATGTTGGATCTCTTTAAATTAAATTAAAGAGAATGGTCTAGACCTGCTCTGTGGGAAAAGTGCCTTGAGATGACTTTCAAAGTGATTTGGCAATATATAAATAAAGATTGATTGATTTAGACCTGGAGGTACAAGTCCATTGTGTTTGATTTGAAATGAAACAGTGGCCATGATGAGGAGGGGGAATGTAAAACGCCTCTATCCCAAAACACAAAACTGAACCAGTAAAAGTCATAATATTAAGGCTCATTTTCAACAATGACTCATTACTGAACACTTACACCAGTCTCCCCACCTGACTGTCCTCAGGTGTAAGGTCTGAAGGTCCCAGGTGTATTAAATAGACCTCCAAGACTTGTCTTTGAGTACCCCTGAACTCAATAAACAACAAAAAAAGCTGTTTCACGTATTTGTCTAATTATCCTACCAAATTATTATTTTTCATAGCTTAAACAAATAATTACAGAAGGTAGAAAAAATATTAAATTAAACCTCATGTAAGGACATTTAGATTTTGCTTCCGTTTGTTCATTCTCTTTTCCTTTTTATTTGCAAAACGTGTTAGTCATTTTCTTCATTCACATTGATTAGATTTCATCATTCGCTTACTTCATTCAAATTTACAACAAAAAGCCTATTCAGAGTCTTGTCCCCTGTCATTAAGTTTTGGCATTTTGACAACGGTAAAGTGAACAGCAGACAGCGACGCTTTCGACAGAACAAAGCGCAGAGTAATTGGGACCAAAGACCCCTGCAGCAGCTGTAGTGACACATAATAACTAATAATATCTGCTTTAACTGCTGCTGGTTCTGTCGCTGAACGTATGTGGATGTTTAGTTTTGTTAAAACATTAAACTTCCTTCACTCATCTATTTTCTGTTTTGTATCTTGTATGTTTGATGCTATTAATGTGAAGCACTTTGTTACGTGTTTTGAAAAGTGCCGTTTAAATGAATGTACTTACTTATGCCTATATGTGTGGTACAGCTTTCATGTATTTGTGCACAAACTATCAGAACAGTAGCAGGAGATAGACCTAAATACAGGACAAAGCAGGCTGTATGAACTGAAGAATCAGGATATAAGCGTGCAGGCAAAGCAAAGCCAAACAAACATCCAACAAAGACTGAGTGGAAAACGAGGGCTAAAATACAAACTGGACTAATGAGGGAATAGGGAACAGGTGCACGGCAGTGCAGGGCTAACGAGAATTGATGCAGGACAGGTGTGGAGGGGGAAAAAAGGCCGGGATACAGGGGAAAAACAGGGAAAACTGAAAACTGAAACCAAAATAAACACTCCTCTTCCCAATGAACTGACACACACAGAACCATAGCAGAACACACGTGAAACATAACCTAAATATAAACACTTTAACCTCCCCCATCTGTAACAAACAAAACCAAAAAACTCCAGAAATCACAAAAGACAAAAAGTCCAAAAACACAGTATTTAGCAATTCAATTGAAATAAAAAATGATGACGATTTCTATTTCTTTCTCCAGATATCTTATAAATTCACTACTGTAGAGACCAAGGACAAACTCAGTTATGACTCCTTCAGTTTAAGTAATTTAATATTGTTCATTTATTGTGTTGGTGATTAGAGCCTCAATGAAACTCATTGTGTGTGATTACATGTCAAAACGTTCAACTGAACAGCAGGTAAGTAACCGAAAGAACAGAAACATTAACGGGCTGAGCGGCCCCGTGTAGCTCTGCTAACAATAGCAGCTGTCACATTAGCTGTGTTTTCTCTCTGCAGTAACAATGTAATGAGGAGCGGGACACAGTTACTACCCCCGGGGCACTGACTGTGGAATGCTACTCATAATGAAGACTGTTGACACGAGAGGAGGAGACGACGAGTAGAAAGGGAAGGAATGAAAAAGATGAATTCTGCAGCTGTTGTCAAAAAATGCTTGTAACAAGTGTTTTACAAAACATTGGAAAACAGTGTAATGAAACAAGGATTAAGACAGGAATAAACATGTCAATTTGTTTTTTTTTCATAGTACAATAATGCTCAGTATGCAATAGCCTTGATAATGACTGAAATGAAGCAAACATCTTTGCCTTAAAGAGACAGGAGCTAAAACGGCTGGTTTTAGGCAGAGGCTAAACTGAGGGGCTGCATAAAGGACTAGTATGAGATAAGATATTCCAGTAGAGCCTCACAATATAAATATACACTAAGTCTTTTCCACCCTGCCAAGAAATAGTCTGGAGCATAACCTTAGTAAAGCCACAACTTTTACACTTAAGTTTTTGTACCGCTCAAACAAACAAAAAATAACCTGTTCATTATTCAGTTTAAGAGCCTCTGGTAGGCGCATTTTCTTACCTTTGGATAAGGCTAAGCTAGCTGGTTCCCTGTTTCCAAAAGCAAAACAAAACCTATTTTGTAAAAGTTAGTGCATATTTAGTTTCTGTACTGTGATGTATTTCCAAGTAAAACTGAATATTTGAGTGGTGTACAATTACAAAAGGATTTAAATCAAATCGTTCACATTTGATTGGACTGCTAAAAACCGGGCACTGCTTACAGAGTTTAGCATGATACGGAGCTGCAGAGAGAAATTGAGCTACAGAAGACTGTTGGCTCCACACACAAATCCCTCACCTTTTAGATCAGGAATTGAATGATTTAGACCTTAGAAACTTTGTTCTGGAAATGAAAAACAAACATACATCTCTTCCTATCTCTCTCCATATTACTCTGTTAGCAACAACAACCCACAAACGGTGAAGTGTGGATTTATATGACCGGTACAGCTAGCTACTCGCCCCAAAGTCACATCTGATTGATGACCTTTTATAATCGCCTCTAAATGCAGGATGAGTCATTGATGAGTTTGAGTAACGTGGAGAGAAGAGCAGGGCATCTCTTTAAAGCAGCAGGGTGCTAGCTTTAATAAGAACAATGCAGGAACAACAGTTGCACTGCTGATCAGAAAAATGCAGGAAGGGCTAATGGGGTCAAAACTAAACATAAATGGCTCATGATCTTCTCTGCTCATAAAACCCCAACAAAAAACCAAACAGTTTTTTCAGGGTGTTGGGGAGCAGATTCAAGCTCACTAGGATTTAACTGCTGTTCCTTTGTGCGTGCATGAGACTCCTTTTACAGTTTTGTTTAACAAGCCTAATACAATATTTATGTTGGTCTGACATAACATTTATGAGAGTCAAACGTTTGTAGAAATGTTTATGAAGTGTTTCAATAATTCCTTCTACTCTTCCTCTTCCTTCTACAGTTCCTTTACATTCTGGTTTGACCTGCCAAATATATTGTTAGCCAAATACAACATCAACGATCTGTTCCTTTTATACAAAATATAGACTTTCATGAAACAGAATCATGTTTGCAGGACATGTTGTGACATTTTATTGATTATTTCAAAAATGAAGCCAGCGATTTAAAGAATTTCTCATGTTTGGAGCCAAACCAAGTATTGTGTGTGTATCCAAAGCCTGGTATATGTTATTCCTCTGTTCCATAAACCACCGTTATTGTCCAAAAACTATTAAAAACATGTCAATTAGCCACACTGCTGCACTGGGTGACATGTTCCTTCATTTTAAAGAGTTGGTTCATTTAGAAATGGCTCCAAAGATCACTGTTCTCCAGAAATCCTGTTTTCAGTGGTTATAACCCAAAATATTGAAAAAATAATAATATTCTGACCTCAAGGATGACACAATACAATCATTTTCTTTTTGGTATATTTCATTGCCATTTCCAGTATCTTTTGGTGTGCATTCACCACACAACTCTTGCTGACACTAGACGATGTCTAGGATCAGGATCTCCTACATGATTACACTTCACCCTGAGTGTGAATCCATCCAATAGTTTTAAGACATTTCACTCTAAACCACAAATGTCAGTCTCATAGCGAGACTGAAGGAAACGTCTCAAAAGTCAATAAGAGTCATCCTCTGCGAAACACAAATGTCCTATCAAACACATCTTGAGATATTCCACAGAATAAACTAAAAGTTTGACCTGGTGGTGGTGCTTGAGGAAAAGTCAAAGAATCCCCAAAGTCCTTAAGTTTTATACTGAATGTCTTCATGGTAATCCACCAAATAATTGTTGTGATATTTCAGTTTAGACCAAAGTGGTGCAATCACTACAACTGAACTCCTAGCATGACTAAAAACAATGAAAAGATGATTTATTAAAATTGATTTAAGTTGCACCAAAAATGCCATCAGCATGCACAACAATACACTGAACTGCAAACTAAATACTCCAAACACAATAACCGCCAACGCTCATTTAGTCCCACAAACAAACCTGTAAGAATTAAATAGCAATACAACAAAGGTCACTGTGCTGATGTTGATGAAGGTACACGAGTCATGAGGGTTTTCATTTAAATGCATCTCGAGGAGCTGAATGTTTATCTGTTAATTCAAAAAACAATCAGCAAACCTGCAAGTTATCAATATTTCTATACAAACTCGAGTAAATACCCTTTTTTTAAAAGTCACCCCAGACCTTACTTAATCCCTGTGTTAACACAATGACACGTGTATTCAGAGGTAGGCAGCATGCTCCTTTTAAGGAAGGAAAGTATGCTTGGTTAGTTGGTATACTGAATGTTTTGTTCATATTCGAGGGGGATCCCACTGACCCAGTACACTCTCTCCTCAGTTCACAGTTCAGGGTTCACACTTGACTGGCTGTGTGTGTGTGTGTGTGTGTGTGTGTGTGTGTGTGTGTGTGTGTGTGTGTGTGTGTGTGTGTGTGTGTGTGTGTGTGTGTGTGGTCAGTCACTAGGGTGCCAGCAGTAGTCTAAATTAGACCTTGCCTTCTTCAAAGGTCAAAGGTCATTGTGTCAGGAGCTCAGACCCTCTGGTATTTCACACTGGGAACACAGAGTGGACTGAAGAAAAAAATGGAGGAGGGGTGGAGAGGAATGCACTTTCACCTCCGAAAAAGTACATTTCCCAGTCCAGAAGTTGTTCAGGTAATAGTGGTTGAAAGTTGTAATGACTACAATCATCATTAGGTGTGTTTGTGAACACGACTCAACAGGTGTAAGTGTTGTAAAAATGGACGGGAGAAAAGCTGTTTGGACAAGGTGCTCTGTGACCCTGCTGGTGTCAAAATACAACCTGTCCTCAGCAGAAAAACAGCAGCAACTCTAACACCACAAGTTTGATTCCTGTGTCCTACCAAAGCCTCTTTCAGACATGGACTATGTAGCATTGCTGGCTTCATCTGGCTGTTGTGATGGTGACATGGGTTAGGGGTTTACACACCAGAGTGTTTCCAGGTGTTCTGGAGTACTGCTGCATATATTATATTGTATGAAGCCTTTTGTGTCTTCAGAGGGAGCTGTGTGAAATCATGGATGTGTTAAAACATAGGGCCACTGTGTATGTGTGGAAATCCAGGTCCCTCTACAGAGCTTCACTAACCTGTTTTGCCACGTAACACAACGTCTTGACTTTGTGCTGAACTTCTTCGAGAAATGTATAATGTCGCACAAGATCTAGCAACGAACAAATCCATCTTGTCAGGCTTCAAGTTATGCACTTCCTATGAGGATTCTCGCATCATATTGTGATTTCACGAATCCAGCTGTCTCACAAGGTTAGAGGGTGATAGATAGATGGTTCATCCAATCACCTGCCACAAGTATTTTTTGAAAGTACTGTACCTCTCAGGACGACTTCTCAGATGGTTCAATGTAACATACCATCTGGTGTGTAAGGTTACTTTCCCAGAGCCTAGAAGAGCTGTTATAATGTTCATGACGTCATCCATATGTAAAGTTTATAGGCTGAGTGGGAACTTGTGGGCGGGGCCAGCGGGACGCTACTGTGCATATTGAGACAGTCACACAACATGGAGACAAACCCAGAAGCTAGAAAATGCTGGTAACACTGTCTGTGAAGTTCATGTCTATAATGCATCATAACCATACTTATAATGCAATATAATCTGCTTATAGCACTGTATAATTACAGTTATAAGCACTCATATATATTCATAGTGCTTTAATGACTTATAAGTTCAAGTATCAAGATATTTCATAATTACTGGTCACTCATAGTGTATTATAATTGTTGTATAGTTGTAATACATTACATGATTTTATAATGCATATTAATCACTGACAATGTTTTTTTTAAGGAGTTACTTTTTTTTATCAAGGTTTACATAAAAGTAAAATTTAATGCTAAAGGTAAAGTTATTTTCTGTCATTTGAACCAATTAAGTCTTTAAAGTACATTTTTAGGGAAACATCACATTAGTGAGATGTAAATGTCCATCATTCAGTCCATTCATTCAGTCAGTACTCAGTTCACTGTCTTTTATGACTTGTTAAATAAACATTTTGTGTTGTTCTTGAATAGTTTTAATGATATTTGATTGCCACTTTCTATGACGCCCATGTCTATAATGAATTAGAAAGCTACATACCAGGCACCACTTTTGAGTCTGGTACCCAGGTCCTATAATACATGCTCACACTCGTCTCCGGCAGAGATGAGCAACAGGCTAAAGAGATCTGGCAGCCTCACTTCTTCATAACACATCATCACTTGAGGCAGTTTATCAGGTTTCACACAGCTCCCTCTGGAGTCACAAAAGGCTTTATACTACTTTTTCTTCACATATGCAGAAATACTCACCAACACCAGGAAATACACGCTGATGTGTGGAGTTTCTGTTTAATCAAATCATTAGTAACACTAACAGATGTCGTCCTGCTGGTTCTTTAGGTTGAAGAACTTGCTGTTTATTATAAAAATAAACATACATTTCCCCAATTTAATAAATATACAAAATGTAACAAAACACCTTTGAATTTTAGAGTGTTGGGTTATTACAAAACTATCAGTACTGTCTTTGTGTCTGATCATGGGTCATGTGTCTCTGACTCATTCACACCCTCTTATGATTTGATTTCAAGCGTCTGATTAGCTGTATGAATTGTAAAGGACAGATTTTGAAAACACACTAATTGTTAATTATCTTATCTATGGTAACTTTTCTTTATTATATAATCAAAGAACACTGAAGAAAAATGGATGAAGCAACAGTATCCCCATGAGAAAGTGGTTTTGCTGATCTGATGTCTGACCCTCTTGTTAATATAAGATATGTGTCTTCTGTTTTTAAGCAGCAACAACATTATTATACGTATTAATATGATGAGATAATGGTGAATGGAGTGCACTGTATATAATCCTCCAGTCATCATGAATGAATAAGTTAAGAGCATCACTGAAGGAAATCCAAATCTGGGGCCGAAAACAGTCACAAAAGGGGAATGTGTGATGAAAACTTAAAATATGTCCGAAAACAAACACTAACTTGTGTGGATGGTGGAGTATCAGGCCAGATGAAGTGTACAGAACTTATTAACAGCATTTAAAATCATATGTGTTTGTGTTTGTGAATGGTGGCACAGCGGCACCCAAGCTCAGAGGATATGACTGTCTGACTCCCTAAACCCACAGATGGGTCACTGTGTGTCTTTGTTTGTAGAATAAAGGACCAATCGGCAAATTCTATATTCTGTAGATGCATTGAGTATGACCATTTATGGGCATAGAGTATTGATGGTACTATCTGTGAAGGCTTAAAGACGATCCACAGAGGACAGAATTCCTCAGATGGTGGCATCAGATGGGTGTATTGATAATACTTTGATTCTCCTTGGACAAATTTTAATTAAACATTTTCAGCATAAAACTCCAGTGCACTTTCTCCACTGATGAGTTCACCACTGACAAACAAGTTCTCCATAACAGTGTTATTAGTTTAAATTGAGATTGGATTACTTAATATATATATAATATAGGTCTGAAGAGGAAAGGAGCATCAGTTAGTACAAGGTATCGCTGGGAGAAGTAAAATATAAATAAAAGATGTTATTTAACAATATTCAATACATTTACTGTTTTTAATCTAGTCAATAAAACTGAAAATAGTTTAAGACTCGTCAGTGATGATGCTCTGACTCGTGCGCCATGCTGCGCTCCGTGCGCCATGGTCCCGCCTCACCTCTCAAAACGTCTCCAAGCTGCCTGAAGAAATTCGGTTTCTATTCTCACTCCCCGTTGTTCGGATTTCAAAGGCAGGGGGGTGGGGTCTCTGCCTTCCCAAATACTTCCCCTCCTGGTATTTTAATACCTACACACCATCCCTCCACCACCTCATTCCACTAGCGAGTAAAACTGAGGACAGGTCACGGAGCCATCCCACTGCCCTGAACGCATTCTCACGTCCAAGCGCTCATTCCTCACAGCACAGTGAGGGCTTCTCTTAAGAAAAAAAATTGGGGATAAACTACAGGAACCCGTGACCTCACCTCTCCTTACCAAGGACACTGTGTGTGTGTGTGTGTGTGTTACGGCACGTTTTGTTGCGGAGGTCTAGGACCCAGCTGCTTTGCCCGTCTTACCTGTCCCATCCGCCGGTCCTCGGTGCGTCGTGTCCGACCATCAGCTTCCCCAGGTGAGTCAGCGAGCTGACCGGCTCAGGGGACAGAGGAGGGGGGTATAACAGAGCGGGGTCTGTCTGGGGGTATCCCGGCTGCTGCATGGATGTGTCTGTTTTAAAAAAGAACATTAATAGGAATTGATTATTAATAGAAATAAACTGAACTTGAATGCGTATTAATAAAGAAGCACCTTTAATTATCTTTTAATAGAAGGCAAGGAGAAACAGAAGGTTATTTGGTTAATGTGCAGTCTGCATTAAAGCTGAAAGTTGGTGGAAAGTGCCAATCATTATCCTAATCATCATTATATTCGGCTCATAGGAATGTCAAAGAGCCTCTGTTTGTCTTATATGATAACAAGCTGAATATGTTTGGATTCTAAAGGCTAAACAAACAGTATGTATGGGCTCTGGGAATGTGACATTCTATAGATAAAACTATTAATTAAATATTTGAGGAAATAATCTGCTTTATTGGTGATGAAAAAATCTTTAGATGCCGCCTTAAATTCCAACATAAGCTTCTTACATACATATAGGCTAAGGTCTCAAAAGTTTTGTCTTTCTTTTTAGATGTTGGAGAGTTTGCAGTGTGGTATTAATTATTAATAACTTATAAAGAGCTTCACATGAACTGTTAAAGATATGCTTTGGAGAATATATTTATCTTTTTCTCTGAACTACACTAACTGTCTTCACTGATTCATTTACATTTTCAATATTAATCCTCTTTTAAGCATCAGGTGAGAAAAATGAAAAATTAGAGGTATTGTTGGCAAGTTTAAAAACTGAGAGAAGTGAGTGAATGAGTGAGTGAGTGAGTGAGTGAGCGAGTGAGTGAGTGAGTGAGTGAGTGAGTGAGTGAGTGAGTGAGTGAAAGGAGAGTAAGGTTCTGGGTTCACACTGGTTGCCTGGAGGTGATGCTCTGTGCAGGCGCTAAAAACCAACATGCAGGCAGAAAGACAGAGCAGTGAGCAACTGCCTGAGCAGACAGACAGGCAGACTGTTACAGAGTCAAGCAGACAGACAGGTACATAGACAGACATATATACGGACAGACAGACAGATATACAGACAGACAGACAGACAGATATACAGACAGACAGACATACAGACAGACAGACAGACAGACAGACATATATACGGACAGACAGACAGATATACAGACAGACAGACAGACAGACAGATATACAGACAGACAGACAGATATACAGACAGACAGACAAACAGACAGACAGACAGATATACAGACAGACAGACAGATATGCAGACAGACAGACAGACAGACAGACAGACATACAGACATATATATGGACAGACAGACAGATATACAGACAGACAGACAAACAGACAGACAGACAGATATACAGACAGACAGACAGATATACAGACAGACAGACAGATATACAGACAGACAGACAGACAGACAGACAGACAGACAGACAGACATACAGACAGACAGATATACAGTTATACAGGCATATGGACAGTCAGACTGTTAGGAATACAGCCAGTCATGCAGTCAAACAGTGAGACAGTAAGTCACTAAGACAGACAGTAAGACAGTCAGTTTGTCAGTGAGACAGGCAGGTAGACAGTCAGTTAGTGAAACAGTCAGTCAGGTAAACGGTCAATCAGTGAGACAGGCAGTAAAACAGTTGCAGTCAGTGAGGCTGCTAACAGTAGCAGAGTCAACATCTGGTTCCAATTTAAAGCGACTAACAAGAAGTGCTGTGTCTTCATCTCAGTGTGACTCCAGCTGTCACTCAAAACCCAAAAACCACCTACGGTACCAAACACACACCCTCTGCCTGTCTCTCTCTCTCTGCTTTCCTGCCTGTCTCTCTCCAGCCTGTCTGTCTGTCTCTCTCTCTCTCGCTCTCTCTCTCTCTCTGCTCTCCTGTTTCTCTCCCTATATGTTGCCACAGTATGTGTTAACATATGGTCTCCATCTCAGTGTCTCTAAATTCTAAACTGCAGAATTTATATGTTTTCATCTCAGTGTGAATCCGGCTGTCAGTCAGTCAAACTTACAGAGAAAGTACATCATACACATAACCTACACTTCTACCTTCCTCTCTTTTCTGTTTTCCACTCTGTCACCTGTTGCTTTAATATCACTGTTTTCCCTCCAACTTGATCAGAAGCTCATCTTCCATCTCACATGGTGACAAAATTACAAATCAAGAGGAGAATATAAAGTTTCTTCCATACGTGCGCTAGACTCCTTTAAAACAAAGTCTATGTGCCAGGGGTGCCAGATTCTTTTCAGAAGTGCAGGAGCCAAAAAGTGTGTTATTGTGTGTGTGTGTGTGTGTGTGTGTGTGTGTGTGTGTGTGTGTGGCAGCAGCAGTGTACTCTCTCATGCGTTGTTTGATGAACGGCTTGTCACTTTTGGCTCCAATCCGCCACTTATTCTGATAACGGCAGAGTGTTATTAAAGCTGGCGTTATACTTTCCATCACTGAGACTATGCAAGAGACTGTGAGGGTTCGCATGATGTTCATTTTGTAAGCCTTGCGTATACTCTCTGTGGACATCTGTGCACCTCTAATTCATTGTAGCCACTATGCTACAATCTACTGCGCATTTGTGGAACATTCCTCTGAGTGGACTCCAGAGAGTCGTATAAACAGAAGTACCATGTGTCTGTACTGTCCATAGCTGTCCGTGTAAGTGTTCGCTTGAGAGTATATCTGGGGCACAACCAGTTTTACGTTGACAAGCTCTAAAACTAAAACGTAATTGATTGAATTCACTGCTAGTTAGCAAACTACATCATGAAGATTACCTAATGTTACAAAGCTAAAACCAAGCGGGGAGTTCCGGTCCTCTGAAATGATGCCAACGCAGAAGTAACTTAAAACTGCATTCTATCAAAAGGCCACCAGGGGGCGACCGTTTTGGTGTCAAAAGGACTTCCGTCTCTATACAAGTCAATGGAGAATTCACCAACTTCTCACTTGATTTCTAACCTCAGTAAACGTTTTCAAAATGTGTTTATGGTCTCAATCGCTAGTTTAAAGCCTTCTTCAATGCAGTATGATGTTCATTTGGGACATTTTGGCCTCCCTGATTTTATATTTGACGATAAAGCAGGGTATGCATTAGGGCGTGGCTACGTCGTGATTGACAGGTTGATTGGTTCACAGGTTCAGGAGGGCGCCTCTTGCTCCTCCTGATGCCCATATAAGTAAAATCCGTGTTTTCATTTTTCCCGGCATGCACCTGAAATTTTCAAGATGGCGCTGCTCAGATCCGATACTATTGGCTTCCGAGCAGCAGTCCACAAACCAATGGGTGACGTCACGGATGTTAAGTCCATTTCTTATATACAGTCTATGGCTAAAACAGAGCAAGCTAAGTCACAGATTATATGTGCCACAATTTACTCCACATAAATTACAAACAACCAATATCATCACAAAGTATTTGCTGTGGTAACAGGAAGCTCATCTCAACACACACAAATACAAACAACAATTTTACAATTTTTAAGTTATAAAAGGTTATAAATGTTATAAAAGATATACATTTCAATATTCCTCCCATATTTTGTTTGGCATTTTATTTTACCTAATGTCTTAAATGACTTAAACATATTTGTACTGTAAGTGTTGCAATATGGAGACAATGGCCTTTACTTCTGGCACTCTATTGTCAGTCCTTATGTTAGCCTATTGTCAGCAAGTACTGAGTACTTTGCTGCAAGAAGTACAAAACATACAACAACAGATACTACAAATATCTACACTATGTACTATGAATGTCTATTATGGGAAAAGCTCTCAAGCTCCAAATCTGCATTCGCCTCCCAAAAACACCAGATGAAGAGTACTGTAATATCCTACTGGAGTAGAAGTACTGCTACCTGATTTAAATTGTACTTAAGTAAAAGTAAAAAGTTGTTCACTGAAAAAGTAATCAAAGTAAAAGTAACTTAGTTACTCGCC
The DNA here is from genome assembly GCF_963691925.1 of Scomber scombrus. Taxonomy (NCBI): domain Eukaryota; kingdom Metazoa; phylum Chordata; class Actinopteri; order Scombriformes; family Scombridae; genus Scomber; species Scomber scombrus. Next base: position 33,165,154 of record NC_084972.1, on the reverse strand, counting down.
AATGTTACCTTACATCTGCATCGCTGATGCAACTGATAAAGGAGGAGAGGTGTTAAATGTTCAGAAAAGAAAATCTCATATCCTGATATACGTAATTTCATATCTCGAGAACGATACCTATCGATACCTTTCCCAATATAGGAGATTTTAATTCACTAAATAAATAATCCCCCACCTGCTTCCTTACATACTGAAATACTTTGTGGGTCCTAAATGAAGTCGTCCTGCCTGACAAACTGAGATGGAGAAACTCTCTAACAGAACATCAGCACCAGGGTCAAATATCTGTCAGCTGTCATCGGTTCTCAACCTTGGGGTCATGACCCTGGCAGGAGGTCACTGGATGGTTATCAGGGGTCACGAGCGGAAAGACTGACAGAATGTGAAAAGAGTAAGTAAGATATATTTACATGTAGGGAGCTGTGTGCGAAATCCCTACAGTTGTGTCTTTTTTTTTACATTGAAGCATAAATGTAACCTTTGCTTCATAGGTCTGGATGATCGTCTCCAGCTGGTGAGCAGGTGATTCTGTGTTTTTGGTACCAAACAAACAGTCAGATCCAAATTCCTACCTATACAACTGTTTCCTGTGGACTAAGAGAATCAAATATCCTACCATGCCATGTGCCAAAATGTCAAATATAGTTTGTAAGAAATCATCAAACATTTGTGAGTGTTGGTGGATGTTGCTCCATGTTGCAGCACTCACAAACATGCACATGCATTTTAAACACACACAACGTTGTCTTTTCTTTTAAGGATATTTTTGGTTGTTTTTGGATTAAAGCTGCAGCAAAGCAGCTCACCAACACTTTAAACTTAGGTGACCTCATTGCACATTTACGTCAGGATACTGAAGTAGAACATCTTTACCATTTTTCCACCAATGGAAAAACAGATTAATGTACCCACAATAAAAAACTGTAATTTTAGAGGGTGAAATTATATTTGTACTGTTTCTCTCTGGCCTTCTTCCCGTAGAAATGAACACATTTTATATTGATAAATGTCACAAACATCATCCTTGGCTCACCTTTCCTGCCATCCTCCACAACGTCCATCTCCTCCATGACAGGCCTCAGCTGCTATTAGGATGCGTTGGTCCTCAGGTTCATACTCACTCTGCTGTTATTAAGATAACTGAAAGAACTCTTTGTATAAGGTTGATGTTGTATCAAAACCTGCAGAAATACAAACAATACCTTCAGTGTTCAGCTCAAAGTCTAAATCTGAATAATTGGTGGAGAAAAAAAACGTTTCAGGCTTTTTATACAGATGTTGACTTTACGTCAGATTGGCTTCACGCTGCAGTTTGATGGTCTGATGAAATCAGACGACGCTCTGCTGTGTAAACTCATCCTAACAGTAATTAACACACAGATCTGTCCAACTGTGTTGTGCTTTTGAACCAACAGCTGTCCGTTACCTGCCTGCAACCATTTCAACTGATTTTGGTTTGTTGATGTGTATGGTTGCGTCTCCCATGGTAACTATTTAAACTCAGTTTGTTTGTTGATTTTATAAGTTTGTATTTTCAATTTGATGTAATCGCAGCATCACTGTAAGTAACTGTCACCATCAATGATTTTGCCAATAATATTAAATAAGGGTTGAAGTTAAATTAAAAAAAACAAACCCCATGAAAACCTGTCAATCACTTTCAGCAAAATATTTAAAAAAAATCCACATTACACTTGCAGTCTGTCAAAATCAATACCCCAAAACAAAAGTTAATAATCAGTTGTATTGTTCTGAGTAGCAGCTAACCTGAAACCGAGCTGTCGTTCTGTAGCTTCTTGACAAAATCCTCCTGTCGTTTCTTCTCATTCTAGTTTAGACTGAAGCTTCATGGTGCTGCAGGTTCAGTTTTTATCCATCCAGATGATCCATAAGCTGTAATGATGCAGAATTACCTCAAAGACAGTTTCACCGTCCTCACTTAGGTCAGCAGTAAAGGTTAGCACGTTTAAAACAGCTCAAATAACCATCAGTCCATTAACTTTGCCTGAGAGCACAATGCTTCCACTGCAGCTCATACAGTCGATCTACAGTAAGAGGGACTTTGATGGAAAATATATTTTAGTGTGTCTCTTTGTGTGTCTGCACGTGTACATGTTTGCACTCCGTCCCGGATCTGTTATCTGACCGCTGGACTTGGTGTGTGTGTGTGTGTGTGTGTGTGTGTGTGTGTAACTGTGTCTCCAGTGTGTGTGAACAGAGAGATAATCACCTGTTGCTGGACTGCAGGTTTCTCACCCACACCTTCCTCTTCTGCAAACACTGCAGATACATGCTGTTTTTTTAAAGAGAGATTTCTGTAACATTTCGTTATCCGATCTGGACTAGAATGATGTTATTTTTCTTTTAGGCGCTCTTTCCAAATTATTACAAATTATTTAATGATACACAGCTAAGTTACACTCTGAATAAACAGTATCCCGCCTTCATTGTGTTAGCTGCTGAATGTCTGCTAGAGAAAGACGTTGTTGAAACAAGATAAATCCACAATAACGCCCCTCTGACATGGTTATCAGTGTATTAGTTAATGTATATTGGGTCCTTACATTTCTTTTAACTCCCTGTTTGTAGAACCTGATCTGACCTGCAGGCAGAATGAGCTGAAAACACACAGAGTGCACCATTTTTCACCAGGATTGGCTGATTTATCTGCACTTATACCATCATAATAATTATAAATACTGTATGTTATGATCACACCATTCTACACAAAGGGGCTTTAAATTAATAGTTTTTCACATTCTTGCAGAGAGTTAGGTGATAAGATATCAAAGTCCAACTCCCTGCATCATTTAAACTACAACATTAACATGCTATGTCTCATTGGTTTGATCCGTACAAACCACATGTTTAGGTTTTATTGAGTGCAACGAACAAGAGTATTTCTTTTTGTACGGATTAAAGACACATGATTTAAAATGTTAATTAGTGAGCTTTAGAGGTGCTGGTAGGTGGAAAGCTGTCCCCCCTGTTTCCAGTCTTTATGCTAAGAAAAGCTCACTGGCTAAGGCTTCCAGCTTCATATTGAACAGATAGATATAATCTGAGAGCATTTTCCAACCTATAATTTGCTTGTACAAAAAAAGCACACAAAAAAACCTTCAATGGAACCACAAAGGATCATTAAAAGGAAGAAAGGTCCTGAAGAACGTCCAATCTTAACATACTTTTTGCTAGTCTAGTAACTATTGATTTCACTCATTAACATACCAGCATTCACAACACACCTGCAGTCTTGTAATCAATCAAATAGAGGTCGGCTCATGTTCCACCACAAACGAACCGCTATACAGACAGATCTACCCAAATGAATCGTACCATCCAGAGTCATGTTCGACAGGTCTAATCAGTTGAAAACAACCTCAATCCCGACAATCTTCTCATCTAATTCAGAGTACGAAATCAAATTAACATATTTCCCACAATGTTGAACCATTAATACTAATTCTAATAGTTACTTTATTTGTATAGCACCTTTCAAAACAATTTATACAAGGTGCCTCACACACTGTAGCACAGGAAGACAAATAAATTAAATGCAAAACAACAAGCAACAAAAAACTAAATCACTCAGAGTCCAAGTACAAAGTTATAAAAGAAATAAAAGAAATAATTACAGGCTGTAGCTTGAGCAGGAAAAGCCTGTCTGTACAAATGTGTTTTAAGGGTTAGGGTTAGGGTTAGACTTAAATGTTGACTGAGGCAGTGCTCCTAAGTTCCTCTGGCAAGGTGTTTGTTAGGGTTAAGTCTTCACCAGAGGAACCCAGATGGTGATTTGGTTCATAGCACTTCTATTCCTTTAATCTCTATATTAAAAACATTAAATAGGATTTTTAATAAAAGACCTTTAATAAAAGTAGTCAAGGAAGAAAGCAAATAATCACCTAACCTGTGTTAATCTTCCAGGCTGGGGTATCCTGCTGTGTTTCTGTGCATATAGTCAGTGACAGAGGCTGCTAAGAACATTACAATCTAATGAAAACAAACAGCGGGACCCAACAACACGCCTGTGTTTGCCATCAGAGACACAAAACTGAAAAAAACAAACTTACAGTCATGGTGACCGTTGGAGAAATAAACTCTACATCTCTCATTATTTACTGCAAACTGTGACCCAGAGTGGATGATTACTTAGAAATGATGTGAGAACTTTGTTTAGTTTGAGCTGATGTGAGATGCCAGAGGAACAGTTTGAAGTCACATCAATCAACTCAATCGACCAGCGCTGGAAGGACTTTGGACGGTTAGGAAAAGGATTGATCCAAAAAACGAGTTGAAATATAATCTGTTTTTTGTTTGAAATATGTCATGTCTCTACCTTTGCCTCAAACCACACAATCAGACTTCTAAATGTATTATTCTTGTGTTTAATCAGATTTGTTGAATTGCATATTAAATTGCATAAATATGGCTGTATCCAGGCAGAAGCAGAAAACACAGGAAAAACATTGCATTTTCAACTCAGTCTAAAGTAGAAATAAAGTTCATATTATTTACATTGATTATTTATTTAAGAGAAACAAGAGAAACCTGTCCTGGTTTTTATTACATTCAAATATTGGAGTCATATCTTGCTGCTATTTAAGAGAGTTGGCGAGGCGACGCCATCATTTTATTTCAGTAAATATAACAATTATTAGTATTACAACGTTGATTTCAAACGTGACAGGTGTGCAGTGCCAAGTTTGACGTTGTTTGGATAAGAAATGTAAAAGATATAGATAAATATAAATATATGGGAAACAGAAGCACACTGAGCACAGCGCAGGGCCAGAGTACCAGAGTTAGAGAGGGTATAAGGCAGCGGAGCTTTGGCAGCTACAATCTAAAATACACTTCAGACCCTCAAAGAAACGGATGAAACTGAAAACACTTCCAATAGCCCAGGCTACTTTGGACTGTCTTTAGACTTTGAATAAACAAACAACAATTCCGACTGCAAGGTCTCAAATTGAAACAATAATCAAGCAGTTAATTCAGACTAATAAATAATCAAAAATATAGTTAGGTACAGTCATATTCTCCTCTAACAGACATTTAAACTGATAAATAAAGTAAAGTAGAGTTCTGCAGAACAATCTGTTCTGCAGAAGTCACAGAGTGATGTTGGGGTCAGTTGAGAGTAACTTCTGTCCACAATCAGCTGGAGTTCAAGTGGCCATCAGGGCGGTGCACAGGAAATCTGGAAAATGCATTAGCGTATCTTGCTCCCTAGGGGGCAGCACTAATAGGAACTCCAGACCTGATATGCACTTGTTAGGATTTGGCTGTTGTTCAAGTTGCTGCTCCTTAAGTAAATTCAACCTGAACCATAATCAGTGCAAATTAATGATAGAAAAAAACCGCAGGAAGACTTCTCCCTCCTTTTTTTCTTTTATAATTATGATCTTTGGTGCTTTTTTTATCCAGGTTAATTTAATTTAACACTTCCAAAGAGACCGCCTTTAAAACAGTGAAGCCCAAAGTGTTAAACTAGGTTTCATTGTGAGGCAAACGACAGATGTTTTTAAAAATGACCTGGAACTGAAACCAGGATTTTATGTTATCTTTCAGACAGTCTGGGCAGAGTTATATATTTTTTAATTTCTAGACTGTCTCCAGCTTTATACGGCTGTGGTCACATGGTAGCTGGAAATTTATGATAAGGATGATGTTATTGTTTGATCTTTTGGCCTCCTGAAGCTCTGCTGCAGCAAAAAATCAGACTGAAGGAAATCCAACGGTTTACTTTCACTGCCTGGACATGAAAAGACCTTTCAAGAAACAGCCACTGTTTCATTTGTCGTTGTAATCTCACATTCATGCCAACACCAACAACTGCTGCTGCTCTTTGACTCCTTCTTAACAAGTAGCTCTGTCAGCTGTGCGGTTGGTTAACACTCCAGTATGTGACATAAAACTGCATTTAATCACTTTTCTTTTGTGATTTTCAGTTGAAAGCACATTTCTCTGAGATTAGACGTATGTAATAAGCTCATTAAGTTAACTACTCTTACACAATTTAATGAAGTCCCATGAATAAAATACTTGTTCAAGATTATTTACCGTGAATAAACTGTTGAGAGTAGGTAACGTTTTAATTTGTTTAAAGTGTTAATTGAAGGAAATAAGATCTCCATTTCTATATTTAACAACTAAGTTAGAAACACACAGTGTCAACAGGCTTGCAGTCACCTCAAGTAACAGCCTTCAGCACCGTCCAGTCAATGAAATGTTTAACGAGAAAATATTATTTCTGAGCTGAATGATTCTCTGTGTGGATAATTATAGAACATATGTTGGTCTGTGACCAACGCTGTGGGGGAGCAGCAGCATGTGTGTGCGTGTGTGCGTGCGTGCTAAAAAGCAGCAGCAGGATTGTAGTAGATTGTTGTTCGGTGAACGGACGGAGAAGGAGACAGGAAAGGGGTGCTGGAGGTGGAGGTGGAGGTGGAGGGGGCTTTTTGGGTAGAGAAAGGCTTTCTAAGGCCTCTTTGTCCTTCCCAAACACACACACACACACACACACACACACACACACACACACACACACACACACACACACACACACACACACACACACACACACACACACACACACTTACTTTTGGGGTATTGACATAGATTTATACCCATTTCCTGAAGACTTAACCATTGACCCAAAAGTCAGCATTTTTACCAGTAGGGGTCTCCGCTTTTGTCGCCAATTGCACAAACTGTCCCCAATGAACATTGAGTCTGGTGTGTGTCCATGAAAGTGATTTAAGTTGCCTGCGCACACACACACACATGAACACACCTCATTGTGAAACAGCCTCAGGCTTCAGGTTTGGCTCATAAGTCTTGGACAGAGACCAAACTCTGAAATCAGTTATTGAAAAGCCTCAGTGTGTGTTGAGCTTCGGTGTCATTTTATTTCCCATCAGTACTTTGTGGGTACCAACCAGAGAGTGTCCATCATTTGGGTTGGAAAGCATTTTAACCTTAACCCATTTCAACATCTGCAAGTAACTAAATGCTAAAAATTACAACTCAAAGATATCTAATCACTGTTTTTTAGCTGAGAAGCTGAAACTCAACAGTTTTTATTGGTCGCTTAATTAATGTTAACAACCTGAAAATGAGCTGAGCAGCATCATATATGAAATATTGATTAGATTTATATCAGATGCATTCACTCAACAGTTGTAGTCTCTTCAGGAGCTGAAGTCTCCAAATCCTGAAACTCCTGATTCACAACGATGAAGCTGATTAAATTCAAACGTTGATCTGATATGAATCAAAGTTTAACTGGAACATTTTTGAAGTGATCTGAGGTGATCAGCTGAGTCTCTGTGAAACTACAAAAACACACAGCCCACTGGCAGTCGTACAGTTACAGAGTGATGCATCTTTTCACTCACAAACAATCTTTGTCTGAATACAGCAGCTGCAGAGACACATCAACCAGATAACAGAATAAGTTTAGCTGTTACAGAATCAGTTAGCAACAGCTGATCCAATCTGAAAATGAGAAGCTGCTACCTACAGTATACAGGGTGTTTTATTGCTCCTCTAATAAAAACCAGAGTGAGAACAGATAAAAGGTTTGATAAGCGATACGTGTTTGTTAAAGTTTAACCAATACAGGTATTTCAACCATCCGACCAGGAACCAGGTCATTCCTTTGTCTACTTATTTTTTGATAAGATATGAATTTAAATCATAATTATGTTTATTTTAGACTGTATTTTGTTTGATTAAAGTTCTTGTTCACTAATTAATTTGGTAAATTTAGTTTAAATAGAAAACAGGGTTTTGTTAAATAAACCTTGTTTGTATTCTTCAAAGTGAGACACTGGAAGCTTGATTGGTATCAGAACAAAAATCAGCACCAACACTCAGGTATCATTAGGCATCAGGATATTAACATTTTAATTGATATTCAGCCTTAATCAACCTGGTTTGTGACAGAACATTAGCAGATTGATGTGGTTTTGTTTTTTGCCATTTTTAAGATATTTCACTAATGTTTAGTGCAGCAATTACATTTTTTAATGGGATCATTGTTTATAACAAAATAGTTCAAATAGTCAATGTTTTTTATTTATTTTATGGAACAGTGCTCATTCAGGAACTTCCATTATTCTGCTAATGAGCTGCATTTGTTTTTCTCTGGTTTTTAAAAATGATTTTTTTTTTGCATTTTTCCATTCTCTCTCTCTCTCTCTCTCTCTCTCTCTCTCTCTCTCTCTCTCTCTCTCTCTCTCTCTCTCTCTCTCTCTCTCTCTCTCTCTCTCTCTCTCTCTCTCTCTCTCTTTCTAATCCCTTCATTCATCTTTCTCTCTTCCTCCCACGTCTTCCCTTCTCTCATCCCACTCTCTCTCCCATCAGACATTAGGCAGACAACCTACGACATTTTTTGGCAGGAGAGAGTCTGTGTGGGCTTTTTGTTAATTTATCCTCATGAGAATTTTGTTTTAGACTTGCAGAATGTGAACCTGGATGTAAAGTTGTGTTTGGCTGGTTGTTATTCTCTACTGCAAAGAGCTCATTTTTGTGTTGATGTTTGGATTACTGCACATTATTAGCAATTATCAAACTCTCAGACACATTAACAATCTGTGTGGGGTTAGATTTTTCTTTTATGTTTTCATTTTTCTAAAAATGGATATAAAAATGTAAATCTCACAGTGATCATGAGGTATGTTAAAGGGTTTGAAGTAAAGGTTTATGTTCGAGATGAGAAAGAAGGTAATAAGACTGTTTCCACTGTATCATTAAATATTATAATTCCTGGATTATATAAAACTAATCACTTGTTCTTTGGCCCAGTCATTTTCCCCTTGAAAGTAATTTTCAAAGATTTCCTGCTACAACAAACTGCGCCAAGAAATAATCCTTCGTAGGTCATTGACAAAAACATGTATACATACACACCGCAGGACAAGTTCAACATATAAAAATTATATTTTAGGTGTCTCTGATTTGATGGGAAGGAATGACAGATCCAACGTTTTCAAGTCAAATGGGAACAGTTATATTTTATTTAAGTCTTTTAAGTCTGGCAAGAGGGATTTTTTTAGAAGCCAAGTAAAAGCTTTACAGCTCTGTACATAAATGTATAAGTTATCAAGAGAATCATCACATTAAATGTATGATTTCACTCAGTAATAAGCGTTATTTGGTACCTTGGACTACAGATTGGCGTGTGGAAAATGCATTCTGCAAAGGTCAAAATGTATAAGGCTTTACCGTCGCCTACTCTCAATCATCTAAAGCATGAAGAATGTGCTCCAAATGTTTGTTTGACCCTCCAGTCACTGGAGAGGTGCTCCCGAACATATGTGATTAAGCGTGCAAGAGATGAGAGAAGGCGGACAGGGAGCAAGACAACGAGACAAACAGAGATGTAAACATAGAAAAAGAGCCTCTGTGCTCTTTGACTCATCAGTCAGATGTCAGCCAATGATGATGACCACAGACTCTGGCTGCCAGTCAGACAGTGATAAGCCCCTGGCCCCTCTCTGTGGATAGAGAGGTGGCTTTCATGCTGCCTGTTTGAATTGACCGTGTGCCCTTAACATAAACACTTCCCAGGCATTATCATTATCCCCCTGCTGCTGCTGCTGCTGGTAGACCTGATAGCCTGCAGGAACACTGACTGACACACTGGCAGATTAGTGACTGTATGTGTGTTTGTGCACAGCCTTCTATTAGCAGGAATTGCAGTGCACTTTATCCAGGTGTTCTCAGCCGAGTGGTTTACGATGGGGCAGAACTGGAATGTCCCACTGCAACACACGCCCGCCATCGTCATTATTACCACTTCACAAACTCACACAGGGCAGGAATTTACTGCAGTTTTTCTCTAATTGCCCAGAACAGATTTGTGCCGTCATGTGGTTAGCGGGGTTTGCAGATTGCGTTTAAAATATAAAAGGTAATGATGTATTCCTCATGTTTTACTGGCCACATCAGGTAGATTTTTCTTACATGTATGAACACTGACTTTGGAAAGCCCCCGTTGGTAATACCCCAAATGACTCAAGCGACATAAGCTTGATTTTCATAAAATTCTGAGCTACATTTCTTTAATTCACCCCTGGCCTCGCAACAAGTCCTTTAAATTAAACATTAAAAAAATGGTATTAGAGAAAAATCATAATTTGGGTTAAAATACTTCTGGAGAAAGACAAATGTTGTCACTAGGAAACAGGGGGCAAAGTGGCCTCATGTTGGTCAAATCCAATGTTTTGTTGACCGATCTATTGACCCTGATCTCCTCTTTCTAGTGACTTTGTAGTTTTACAACAAACCTTCACTGTTTCCTCCTTTGCTCCTGGCAGACGGGTCGTAACTGCAATGACCCACTGGAGGGGTTTGTTACCCTGAACCTAACTTGTGTTATTTGGGGGCATGTGACCGATGACCGATGCTCCAGTTTTTACTGCTTCTGACATAATGTTCACAGAATCCTTTTGGAGTCCAACTTCAAAACGTCAGTCAGCAAATTTTAGTCCTTCCAAATTTAGCTGAACAAGAAATCCTGCTACAAGCACGGATAGACAGCTATGGTGAGGACCTAACTTGTCTCCAATCACAGAAACCACTTCCAAAACACAGTCACTTACTCTGTTTATCCCCTCCACTCTAGACTCATTCTTGTAAGAGCATGACTGCGGCAAAGCCATCAACTGGAATCTGAGTCAATCCATTCAATCTAAAGACAACCATTGGTGCACAAATGGTCACTGAAGAGGTTCTGAGAACAGTGTTGATTGAAACCGAGGGCATTCTTAACTCAAAGCCACTAAGCTATGTATCTTCAGACATTGCAGATGTTGGTCAACCCCTAACCTTTTCATCATGGGACGACATGATGCATCTCTCCTTCTGGTGTCTTACCCTGAATCTGAGCTCCTCAATCAATGACGTTGGCATCATGCACAGATACTGTCTCATCATTTCTGGAAACACTTCACCAAATCCTACCTACCATTACTCCAAACACAACCCAAATGGCAAAGTGACAAACCGGATCTGCAGTTAAACTCTATTGTGATTATTATTGCCTATAGGAAAAGTGACCTGTCTCTTACAAAGCAATGACTGCATCAGGACTGTTGAAGTTGTAGTCAAAGAGAAACCCTATGTCAGACCAGTAGCTCATCTTATCCCACTTCCTGGCCTACCTGAAGACCCCCTTTAATTATGGTTTGGTCTTTATTGTATTTCTCATTAGAAATCAGTGGCAGCTTTGGTAAAGATTCACTATTTCCTTTATTTATTCCCCTTCCTTTTTTCTCTTTTCCTTCTCATTAATTTGCTGTTTTTTTGACCCTCTGTCTTCCCTAATTGTCTTGATTAAGTTCACCTGGTCCACTCAAGCCTTATTTAGATTACACTGACACTCATTTTCTTTCTCCTTCACATGAGGTGGCAGACCTGGTAGGAGATTCTTTAGTTTACATCTTATCCTATATACATTTAGTTTAATTGAAAATATAATTCACCCCTTTTTAGGCATGGATAATTAAATTTGTGTAAATGTAATCTTTCAGACTTGGAGACACATCTGTTCTTTTTTCCCTTTTTCATTTATTGTTGCACCAATACAGTTTTATGGCCTTCCTTTCCACACATCCGGACCCATTCCCATGATAATCAACCTTTTATGAACCTCCTACTTTACAACCACCTAACCATTTAACGGTTAACCACAACAACTTGCAAATAATTAAAGGAAATTATACAGAAAAGATCAGCAGTAGACGATGGCTATATAAATGGGGTTTGATCTGCACACAATAAGTAAAGTAATGAGAAAAATCTTTTTTGGTTTCAGTTCCCATTCTAGCTTCTGATCACCACATGGCATCCTCATCCATAGTGGAGTTATTTTATCACCGCCCCTCTAAATTCTTTCCCTCAAAGCATTTGTCCATTTGTTTTACCTCAGAAGTCTTTACTACTATCATATTCACTATCCATGTTTCTAAAACCTATTTCAACCAACCCCAACTATGAGGTTAAATCTTAAAACTGACCCAGCAGAAATTTGATTAATGTAGTTATGACTTGCATTACATTGAAATATATTGATTCAAATGCTGTTGAAACAACTTGTATGCAACCTAGAGATCTAAAAAATGTCACTAAATGTCTGTACATCTTCTGACAAATAAGCAAATCAGGGTTTACCACAGTGCCGCTCTCTAAAGTCAGTCAGAGATCAGAATCAGCTTTAACAGAAGGCATAAAGTGATTCTGGGTCAGTGTCTTACTGAAGACCACTTCAGCAGGAGTTAAGATAAACTCAGCTTCTCTCGTTTATTCCATCATGCTGGCTCAGTGCTCAAACACTCATGTTACCACGAATAACCAAATACATTTCTCTCTGCTTCCCTTCTACCTCACCCTCCACCTCTCTCCTTCACAGTGTGATCCAGTGCCAGCAGAGTCCAGCTGAGTGCGACCCCATCTGCTAGATCAGTATCATCAAAATGAAGATGAGACTCTGTGCCTTTTTTCTGCTGAGCCTGGCCGTCCTTGCCACCTCCAGGCCAACAGGTCAGTCTACTGATACTGTGAGAAGTTTGGAATGAGTTACAGCTTTTGTTACCTTCCTTAAAAATTGAATTTGAAAGTTGAAGTCGAGCAATGGCTTTCAAGTTGGGAATACCATTTTGCAAGGTGACGGACCACTGAATTGGACTTTTTACCAAAAAAATGGTACAAATCTTATATTTTATGCATTTTGTTATTGGAATGCAAAATACTAGAAAACAAAAGATGGACAAAAACAAGTTAAAAAGCAGCTTTCTTGAGTGTTTGTGTTGGAAACTGTTGGACATATCAGACCAACACGTTTAGATGTAGTTTACTTTACATATGCAGCTAAAGTTGACTTGATTTATGTGTGCAGACAATGACGTGGACATATTTACAAGATGTTATAACCTCTCCATTGCTCATGTCTGTTTGAATCCAGCCTATGTGAATAAATGTTGGCTGTACACTAATCAAACAGCTCCTTTCTAAATTATAAAGCTGCTCCACAAACACAGACTTACATCATACCTCATTCATTACCGCTGTGCTTTTGTACCGAGATGATTTTACAACAAGTAAGCGCGTTCACAGTGGTGCCGAAAAAATTAAAGACAAAAACAGGCGGCTGAAGTCATGGAGAAGTGAGCGCAGGTGGTAAATAATGTGAAAGTTATACCAGTGTGTGAGGAAAACCTGACTTGTCTGCTGTTGCTTTATTCCAGAAAAATGTAAAACTTAAAACCACACACTCATACCTACGAGGACACGCTGATTTTAAATCCATAACAGAAAAATGATTTAACTCCCCCATCCATATTATTGTATGTTAAGGAAGACATGCTTTGTTCACAAGTGGTTATTTATAGTATCCTCACAGCAATGTCATGCCCAAGGAGGCACTTAATAAAAAAGACCTAAAAAGACCAGAATAAACATATTTATGTAGCACTACAAAGTCTACAAAGCGCTTCATAAGATAAGAACATAGTAAGATTTAAACAAATAAACATAGAAATCAAATATTTCTTCCGCTGTGCTATTTTGGAAAGTGACAAATGAAATGCATAAAAATGTAAAAGCTAGATTAAAAAATATATGTAATAAAAAGATATACTTTCATTTATTTCTTAAATAGTAGTGGTAGGAAATAGTGCATTTGTTTTGGACAACTTTCAGTGGCATATTATTACACACAATGCTCCAATAAGTATTTCTGGCAGAAGTTATTGAGTCCAAATAAACTACAGTGTGTGTTAATGGTAATGAAGGAACATGAGGATTTTGATGAGCTCAGCTTTGTTGGTTTCAATGTTTTCATGGGAAATAAACAGTTTAATATCACTACCCTTATAATATTGTATTTTTTAAAGTAGTTAGTAGCCTATATGCTGGTATTAACACTTTGAATTTAAAATGATGAACCAATAGTGAAGTGTTATGTTTGCTGTATTTGGCAATCAGAAACATTGATTTAATATCAATTAGAAAAGGGTGTAGCTCCTCCAACTACTCTGTGGCATTACTGTTATTCACCCATCTGATGTCGATTGTTCTGCTGTTATCTCCCAGCTCCTGAGCAGAAGTGTAAGTCTGGTCCAGTGGATCTGGTCTTCCTCATTGACGGCTCCCGCAGCGTTAGGCCACATGAGTTTGAGACCATGAGGAAGTTCATGATTGACATCCTTAACACTCTGGATATTGGACTCAACGCCACCAGAGTCGGAGTGGTCCAGTACTCCAGCCAGGTACGACAGGCACAGAGCCTCTGCATCTTCATCCATATTTTCTTTATTCTTCAACATTGTGTTTTTTAAAGCTAATCTTCTGTACATCTTCATTATTTTGTCCCTCTTGTTGTAAAAGTTGTACTGTTTAACTATTTAGTTTGAAGTATAAGCTATTAAACCTCTCAGACTTTAGCAGAATAACTTTTTATATTAAACATTTTAATCCGACAATAATGACATACAGCTAAATATTTAACTATTCTGCTTTTACCCTAAATTACTCTTAAGTGTTTTACTCTTTGAGCAATGTCTGTTTAATCAGCGGCAGTACTTAAAGTTTTTTTGAGTTGAAAGTAAACATTATTCCCATTGCTTACTTTAATAAAAATGATGATAATGCGTCATTGTATCGCATTCAGAAGGGATCCAAGTGGAAGAACAAATCTAACCTGCAAACAAAAGACTGAGCAAAAAAATTGCCAAAAAGGGAAACTGTTTTGTACTTGTAACATCATGGTCGCAAGCAGAAATCTTCACTGGACAGTCACTTTAGGAAACTGTCTGCAATGAATCAACAGACTGTCCATTGGTAGAATTTTTATTTTTTAATCATGTGTTTAATCATTTTCCTTTGCTTGCAATATTTCCCAGCTCCTTTTGAAAAGAGCACATATTGGTAATTGTGCTGCTGCAAAATCAAACTTTTTTCGCTGCAATAATCACAAAAAAACCCCCTGAAATCCTAGAGGGACTCTGACTCTGCTTAGATGAATACAATAATTGAGTGAAATACTGTCTTTAAGTCTCACTACTTTTCTCTTCAGGTCCGCAGTGAATTCACTCTGAAGGCCCACAGTAAGCTGGACTCCACGGTGAAAGCAATCAATCGGATCATTCCCCTCTCTCAGGGTACCATGACCGGGCTCGCCATCAAATATGTGATGACTAATGCCTTCACCCCCGAGGCGGGAGACAGACCAAAGGTGCAGCACGACATACTGCATGTCTCTCAGTCTCTGGAAAACTCTTGTTTAGACCAACACAGGCATTTGATTTATTGTTTTAGGTCTGACAAGGTTTCTGGTTTTGATGTTTAGTCAATACATTTCTCTGACTTGTTTGTAGTGAACACATTATTACATTTCTTTCATTAAATTAGTGAAATACGGATCTAATGAAACGTTGAATAGACTAGATGCTGATCTGACATCATCATCAGCACCACTTAAATACCACTATCATGTAAATACACCAAAGTTTTTGTTATGGAAAACTTCATTTGTGAAGCAGGAATGTGTCATTGATATAAAATAGAAACAGTTCATATCATTTAAACCCATAATGACTTTGTTTTACCACTTGGGGGCAGCACTAACAAGTAGTGAGAGCTACACTGATATCACCATGTGATCAATTTATTGCCAAACAGTTGTTTAGGAAATATCTGGCTCTTTAGCCACAAAATACTCCGCTATTTTGACCAGTTAGTCTACAGCTAACTGTGTCTGCTGTCTGGTGCTGAGCAGGTAGTGTACAGTGGCATTTTAGAGCTTTTCTCTGCTGCCTGCTGCTGCAGCCCAAAATGACACTATGAGAGCGCTGAGAGTGAACTTAAACAGTGAAGTTGCAGCCAGACAGCTGAACAATGAACTGAAACTCACTACACTGCTCCATAAAGCCGAGCGAAGCTGCAATCACTGATAATTCTCTGTGGGATCATCACTACGAGCCACGACCAACACATTACACACTGACAGACCATATTGTTATATGTCGAGTAAAGTCACGCCAACCAAACTTTTCTAATATACTTTCAAAAAGGATATGTGCAAATGTCTCATAACTTTGGCAGTTGAGTGTGTGTGTGTCTTCCTCTGAATTTATCACCGTACCACCTTCCTGCTCTCCCTCAGGTCCCAAACGTGGTTGTGATCGTGACAGATGGACGTCCTCAGGACCGTGTGGCAGAGGTGGCAGCTGAGGCCAGAGAGAAGGGCATTGAGATCTACGCAGTCGGAGTCGCCAGAGCTGATATGACATCACTGAGGGCCATGGCATCCCCACCCTTCGAAGACCACGTCTTCCTGGTGGAGTCCTTTGATCTCATTCACCAGTTCGGACTGCAGTTCCAGGACAAGCTCTGTGGTAAAAAATAATCTATTGAAATCCAGATAATACACTTTTAGCATCAAGTAACACTTGTTGGGATTTTACAATGACTTGGTTTGGATATAGTATACATTACAGTTTTAGTGCATTTTAGTTTTCTGTGAGTATACGAAACACAATGAAAAACTGAAAAAATTAAATAATGTTACTGGCATGTGAAAACTGAAACTGACTTTTCCAAGAGGAGTCATTCTTTATGGATTTGACATATTTTTATAAAATCCCCATCTGAAACTAGTAAAGTCATTTTATGCCACTAATAGATTATTTTTTATTTGAAGCTACCTCAACATAAGACAAGTCAAAACGTTCAGCCAAATCTCTGGAATTTAAATTTTATGCTACTAAGACAACATGAGATTCTATATGTAATTAAAAACAATACGAATGTCTAGCTGGAATAAAAAAAACAAAAACCCCACCATGCCCATCTAACCCCACAGAACCTAATACTTTTCCATAACAGCCTTCTCAAATCCCTTAAGTGCAAGATATTTCCTAATGCTGCTATTCTAGACTGGACGGCAGCTGTAAAAAATGTTTTTCTTTTAAAATTTGGCTTTCCTCAGTGGGAGATGGAAAAGAAGAGTAAAGGCAGGTGAACAGATAGTATAAAAATGTGTATGAATAAGAAGGAATGAATGAAGTGAACTATCAAAACAGGCATCAAAAGAGGTGGTGGTGCAGATTTAGAAAAGTGGTACTCCAACCAAGACAGTCAGAAGCTGGTGAGATTACTTCTACTGGTTGGTTGATGTGATGCATGAAAGAGAAGCAGGTCCAGGAGTGAAAGCTTAAACCTTCAAATGTTACAACATCCACAGAAATGAATGAGGGAAAAGGTTAAGTTAGCAGATATAGTCTTGACTGAGATGTTTTTTCTTGTTTCGTTACTTCACTTTTTCCTCACATCATAATGACTGCTGCAGTTATTTTTTCCAGCTGTAAAATTTGTCAGTTTTGAGAATGTTGAAGATCCCTCCAGAGATGTTTATTAAAAAAAGTTCAATTACCTGGATAGAAATCTTAAAATTGACAATCCTGAATCTATAAAGATACAAATATTGCTCATTTTAAAAGTTTAACTGCTGGATGCAAGATGTCTCACACTTGTGTAAGTTGCATACTGGATCAAAATTGGCTTTAAACTAGTTGTGATGTCACAAATCATGCTTAAACTGAGATTAAAAGTGAGCACAGAGAAATCTTTTAATTAATAATGATAATCACAACAACAGTATTGTCTGTAATATGAATTTAGTTAAGACTAATAATGACCATGATTATGATCCTGTAGCTAGTTATACTGGAGCTGATGGTATGGGTGCTGATGTTGATCTCATATGGGTGCAGGTGTGGATCTGTGCCTGGAGTCGGACCACGGCTGTGAGCACATCTGTGAGAGCTCCCCTGGCTCCTTCCAGTGCCTGTGCCTGCCTGGATACACTCTGAATGACGATGGGAAAACATGCGCAGGTAACAAAAACTTGTGCAATCAAAATTACACAGATTGCACAAGTGGAATGATGATCTATGATGGCAAATAGGTTCACACATTGACAAGTGTATGATTCTTCCATAATTGCAATGTGTTTTAAACCATATAAAACAACCAACAACATGCAACAGACAGTATCAATTTGGTTATTAAGCATGAGGGAACATTGAGCAGAGGCAGATTGTCTTTACTGGTACTAGTTGCAACCATAGACTGTATATAAGAAATGGACGTAACATCCGTGACGTCACCCATTGGTTTGTGGACTGCTGCTCGGAGGCCAATAGTATCGGATCTGAGCAGCGCCAAATATAAAAATTTCACAAATGAAAATCATACTGCATTGAAGAAGGCTTTAAACTAGCGATTGAGACCATAAACACATTTTGAAAACGTTTACTGAGGTTAGAAATCAAGTGAGAAGTTGGTGAATTCTCCATTGACTTGTATAGAGACAGAAGTCCTTTTGACACCAAAACGGTGGCCTTTTGATAGAATGCAGTTTTAAGTTACTTCCGTGTTGGCCTCCGCTCAGAGGACCGGAACTCCCCGCCTGGTTGCAACCCTGTCTTATAGACATTACATTTATATACTTATTTGCAACAGTGAAAATGTTTTTGGAGGAAATTTAACGCTGACTGGATTCAATCTTCTATTAACATAATGATGTTTAAAAAAATGAAGTGTTCACTAATAGCACCTGGTTTTTTTTGCCAAAATATCCAGTCTTGCAGTACAATACCATTTTAACTAACATTAACCAAGGTGTTTTTGTTTCCTAAATCCAACAACACACAAGACCCAGGATGATAAATGTGATAAACGTTGTGTTTCATTCACTCAAAGATATCGACTTTAAATATATTTTAGCCAGCGATCATGTTTTAAGGAGAGAGGGTTGCCAGTTGAGATAGTAGATAAATCTCAGCATATGTATGATGTTTAAAAACGGATCAAGGGTTTAAGAAGTTTGGATGCAACAAGTGAGATTCATTGATCCAGAGTTAATGATAATGGTAGTAGTGACTCATATCTCATCTTGTGTATGTTTGTGTGTTTCAGCCATTGATCTGTGCGCTGAGAAGAAGCACGACTGTCAACAAATCTGTGTCGCCTCCCCTGGTGCTTTCACCTGCGACTGTAACAAAGGATACAAACTGAATGACGACAAGAAGAACTGCACAAGTCAGTCTCACATGCACACAAACACATTTAAACACTTCACCACAAATAGGGTTGAGATAGTTATTAGTTACCTGTTACAAAAGAAGTCAGTGATGCAAAGTAATTTGATTACTTTGCATTACTTCTGGATTACTTCAATACCAAATATACAATATTAAAGGGCCAAACCCAGAAAGAATTGCATGGCTTTTGCAACTGCAAATGAGAAAAATGATACCTTATTCACAAAGTACCTGCAAAGGGAGTAAGTTAGGTAATATTGATACATTCCCTTTCTATGCAAATGAGCACTGTTGCAAAAAACATCTAATTCATAAAGACCAGCACAAGTTGCCACACAGTTAGGGTGGATATTTTTTATTAAATGCACCTTTTAATCTGATTAAATATTTTTCTGTAACTGTAACAGAATAATGACCTTCTTTGTATATTAATTACGTAACGCATTACATGCACTCAGTTACTCCCCAAGCCTGACTACAAAACACATACATACATCACAAAACCAAGACACATGCAACAGTCACTGCTGATAGCTCATGGTTTCACATTAAGAAGAATTCATGTCATGTTCATTCATGCTGAAATGGATTCTGACCTTCACAAGCTGCTGATTTCTTTGCTGCTTCATGAGTGTTTGCATCATGTTCCTCCTGCAGACATTTATCACAAAGACTGTTTTTGTGTGTTTTTTTTTTTTTGTAAATCAAGAAAGATCATACTGTAGCTGTAGTTTTGGTCTAGGAAACATTTTGAAAGGTGTCATGCTACTTTGACAGCATGTAGTACCTTTTCAAACCCTTTAGGAAGTACTTCAGTGGGGATCTTTTCTTGTTTCATTTATAATTTATTGTTTGACAAGAGGAACATAAATGCAGTCCTACACATTTTGCTGCCTTTCGCACTGCTGCTTATGGCCTCGCTGCTTTCCTCCCCTCAGTGATCGACTACTGTTCGTTTGGGAACCACAGTTGTGATCATGAGTGTGTGAGTGTGCTCAACGGCTATCACTGCCGCTGTAACGAAGGCTACAGGCTGCTGGAAGATGGCAAGATCTGCCAGGGTAAGTAATGCATACATTGTAAGTAACACACAAACATATCGACCGATGTCTGCTGAATCACACTGTAACCCTAACACACATGCATGGTTTGAGTTGGACCATTTAACCTTCTCCAATTGGAATATGGTTTAACCAGCTAATGAGATTATTTGGAAGAACAATCAATCTGCTAAGTGATGAATTTATTTGGTCGCTGCTCGTCTGCACTCTTACCTCTCACAACATGGCAGCAACACTCCACTGAACATTTTCACAGATGTGTCATAAACCTTTTAAAACTTTATGATTCAGCTGTTATAACTTCAGGATCAAATAACACATTCCCTGTATCCATGTGGAAACACAGATTATCGGATCACTGACTCTGAATTTGGAACACATTTAAAGTAATTTCATCTCCGAAATGATGCCAAACTGCGGAGGATGCATTATTTAAGTGATAAAGTTGCACTTGCCCTTATCCCTGTCCAAGTTTAGGAGTAATCAAATGATGGCAATAATAAGTCAGATGCTCCAGCAAATATTTGAACTATATTACTACTCAAGGTGTCTGGATATGAGAAAATGAGCAGGTAATCGGCATGCACAGGAGAAAAAATCACAAGCAACCATGTTTTTAGGTATATATATAGATGCAAGCGGCCAACATGTTTATACACGACAGTTTTCATACATGCAGCCAGGCACAGATGTCTCATAGCTACACAGCAACACCTGCAGTACAGGATCTTGTGGACGGAAAACTGAAATGAAGACAATTTACAACCTGTGGATACAACCTAGCAATGAGCTGCTATTCCCTTGAAGCCCTACAAATCTTCAAAGTACAGCTAACACACCGTGTAATTGTGTTGTCCATTTAACCCAAATACCACAACAGTGTTACAAAATAGTCTGTTGGTTCAGCTGTTTTTGGCTTTTTGAAAACACCTGGTTTACGAGTTATATATATATATATATGAGCTCATCAAAGGTCGTGTAGGTCCATAATTGTGAGTCATATTGATAAAAAGTCTGCAAAGAAAACAACTGAATATCAGATATTTGTTGCATTTATAATCAACCCCATTCCTCAGATAGTTTAGGGTTAATTGAGTCTACTACAGAAGCCCTGAAAGTAAAGTGAGAATTTTTTTTCTTCTTCTGGAGATCCAATTTCTAAGTCTGATCTAAATTCTTCGCTGTACTGTTTGAACCAACAACAGGTGAAAAAAGGTTTAGTCGGGATATTCTAGGTTCTCTAATTTTGGTGGGAAAAATCTATTTTCACAGATGGGAAAAAATTGTTATAATGATCCTAGCAAAACTGTTTTTCACCTGTTCTTGAGTCACACACAGATGAGAGAAAAAGTGAGCTCATAGGACTTTATGTTTCAATCCCTCTGCATTTTTTTAAGATCTTAAGTGGGAGAGGGGCTAATAACTTCATCAGGGTCATCAGGTGGGCACCCTCCTTCATTGGCCCACGACACCTCCAGAGGGCTCAACAGTGACATCCAGTGTCCCAGGTGCTCTCCCCTCCACTTTCACCCCTCTTCCCAATCATTTTGCAGCCCAGTTGGGATCCTTTCTTTTAAGCCAGATCCAGTTGCTGCTTCGTTCGGCAGCCCCTGACATTGATTGCTTGTCGGAGGGCCGGGCCTTGAACTCCCATCCTTTTCAGGAGCTTAGACGTTGAGGTGGCTATAAACCCTCTACAGCTGACCTCTACAGGGAAGACCTTGGTCAGCAATATTGTTCTGCCTCTGCTGCTAGGTCTGCATATTTCAGCCTATTGTGATTATACGCTTCAACCGCAGGCTCCCACGGCACAGTTAACTCCATAATGTATAGGGACTTCTGCGAGGTTGACCGTAGGATCATGTACGGTTAGGATCGAGGATCAAATTGGTTGGCCTTTGGCCTAGGTCGACCTACATTTTCCAGTCCCAGGCAGCATCCAGGAGGGTCAACTACATCCTTGCAGATGGTTTCCCAAGAAGTTGTCAAATTTCACAAAGGAGATGGTGTTTGACAAACCGGACGTCGGTGGAGGGAGGGCATTGGTGGTGGATATCCTTCGTTCCAAGGTAATCGCCAGTTGTTGCAGGACCCTGTTGTGCCTCCAGGTGTAAAATTCTTGGGAGAGACTGATTTTGCAGCTGGTAAGGATATGCTGTAATGTTGCTGTGGTTTGGGAGAGGTGAGATGATGGATCTTCTCCAACCCATTGGTGTAAGTTCTTGGGTGTCGGAAGAACATCATAGGTTGCTCTGATGAAGCTGATTTGGCTTCCTTCCATCTCCCACAGATCTATCCAGGTGAGTTTGTGATAATCCAGGTTCTCCCAGCTAGTCCACTGGCCCTGTTTGGACTGTGAGACTGCCTACGCACATCTCTCTGCCTCCTTTTGCTGCTGGATCTCAGCCACAACCAGCTTTCTTCTTTCAATGGATGCAGCCTTGTGTCTTGTTGGATGACTTGCTCCAAGACCAAGAACACCTCTTACTTGCCGCACCTGACCCACAATGTCTCCATGCCTGACAGCCGATACTGTCTGTTGGTCCACTCCCTCTCAGTTGCCAGTCTGGGAACAGTTGCTTGTATAGCAGCATCTTGCGACTCAGTCAGGGTCATGTCCAGCCTCACTTTGGTGCATTTGTACTCTTTGATGAGGCTTGAAACAGGCACTTCTAGAGCACCATGTCCATACAGGCCAATATTGCTTAGCAACGTGGGAGTCCAAGCCACTTCTTGATGTATGAGATGATTGCTTTAGTTAGTTTGCACATCTCAGCCTTGATGATGGACACTTTGTAGACTGTTTGTAGATTGCCACATCAGACAGGGGAGCAATCCAATCTGCAGGCACCACAGTTTCAACTTTCCAGCGACGCCTCTTCTCTTAGTTGATTGCTCTGGTCTGAGTCTCTGAGACTGATGATGTACCAGCACCCTAAACTCTTGACAGACTGCTCCAACGCCATTGGAATGGGTGTTATGGAATCTCTGGTCCACGAGTTATCCTCAGACGATGGATATGATGAAGCTTATCCAGCAGCCGCTTGATACATGCAATGGTTTATGTAAAGTAAGGGTGGTGATGTCATCCATATAGGTGCGGTAGGAGCTGTCCAGACTGCTCTCCTGTCTCCTCCTACAACCCATTTGGATGCTGAAATGATTACTTCTACAGTATATCCATGGTTAAGCCTAGTGGGAAGATGGGGCACCCTGCCATTATACCCACTGCCAAAGGTTGCCTGGTTGTTGTGTATTATGTTGTTGTAATACAGAACTGCAAATCTTGGAAGTAGTTTTTGACCAGATTTTTAAAAAGACAATAATCTAGATCAAAGATTGGACTTTTCAGAAATCGGATTTCCAGAAATTAAAAATAAAATAAATAACTCTCACTTGCCTTTCAGGGCTTTTGTAGTCTGCTGTCGCCAAAACTTTGGCATTTACTAAATTGTAATTCTCCCCTGATGAGTCACTTACACAAAAATGTACACAGAAACAACTAAATTTTTTGGCTCAAATATTGATATACATTTTTTCGAGAGCAGTTAAGTGGCAATGTCTAGACACATACACAAATCTTGACTCAGTTTGCATGTGTGTGTTATTTAGCCATTGATCTGTGCGCTGAGGGGAAACATGACTGTGAGCAAATCTGTCTCAGCGAGCCGGGCGTCTTCACCTGCGACTGCAAGGAAGGATACACACTCAATGAAGACGAGAAGACCTGCAAACGTTAGTCAGGCCCTCACACAAATACATACCCACAAACACATATTTATTGTATGCAAGCAAGAAAAAAGTCTGCACACCACAAACCCCAATGCAGGTAGATTTATTAGGATATCACCACGTGACTTTTCAAGCTCAATGCTCTTCTTCAGACACTATTTTACACTAAAATGACATGTTTGTGTTATTTAGCCATTGATCTGTGTGCTGAGGGGAAAGATGACTGTGAGCAAATCTGTCTCAGCGAGCCGGGCGTCTTCACCTGCGACTGCAACAAAGGATACAGACTCAATGAAGACAAGAAGACCTGCAAACGTTAGTCAGGCCCTCAAACAAATACACACCCAGAAGCACACATTTACAGTCCTGACGCATTTATCTCACAGGGTCAGTGGCATTTGTCCTTCCATGTTTAGTGGCAAGAGAAGTGGTAGTCTGTAGGTTGCTGAAATTATTGGATTGATATATTTGATTATTTTGATAAGAATTGGTTATTGGTCAGAGTAAATGAACAGTTTAAAGGCATTACTTTGGACTCAGGGACAACATTATATTAACAGATGACTCATAAAAAACATAAGGAACTGCAATCCCAAATTGCAACCTTTCAAACTAATGCCTAAGATAAATGTTCTCCTTCTAAGCTTCTGACTTGCTTGTGCTCATGCAAGCAGACATAGAACCACAAACACACCACGACAGAGGAAAACCCTTAAAATGACAAACTATTTTACACTGAAATTACTTGTTTGTGTTATTTAGCCATTGACCTGTGCGCTGAAGGGAAACACGACTGTGAGCAAATCTGTCTCAGCGAGCCGGGCGTCTTCACCTGCGACTGCAACAAAGGATACAGACTCAATGAAGACGAGAAGACCTGCAAACGTTAGTCAGGCCTTCACACAAATACACACCCAGAAGCACACATTTACAGTCCTGCCGCATTTATCCCAGAGGGTCAGTGGTCTCTGTCCTTCCATGTGAAGTGGAAAATAAGTGGTACTCTGTAAAATGCTGGATTTGATTGATTGATTTGATCATTTTGATAAGAATTGGTAATTATTCAGAGTAAATTAGCAGTTTAAAGGCATCACTTTGGACTAAGGGACAACATTATGTAATCAAAATATGAGCAGATGAACCATAATAAACATTAACTGAAACCCCAAACTGTAACCTTTCAAACTAATGCTCAAGAGAAATAATCTCCTTGTGTGGAAAATCTGAGCTTCTGACTTGCTAGCGCTCATGCGAGCAGACATAGAACCACAAACACACAACGACAGAGGAAAACCCTTAAAATGACAAACTATTTTACACTAAAATTACTTGTTTGTGTTATTTAGCCATTGACCTGTGCGCTGAGGGGAAACATGACTGTGAGCATATCTGTCTCAGCGAGCCGGGCGTCTTCACCTGCGACTGCAACAAAGGATACAGACTCAATGAAGACGAGAAGACCTGCAAACGTTAGTCAGGCCCTCACACAAATACACACCAACGCACATTTACAGTCTTGACACATTTATCCCAGAGGGTCAGTGGTCTCTGTTCTTCCATGTGAAGTGGAAAAGAAGTGGTACTCTGTATAGTGCTGGATTTAATTGAATGATTTGATCATTTGATAAGAATTGGTTATTGGTCAGAGTAAATTAGCAGTTTAAAGGCATCACTTTGGACTAAGGGACAACATTATGTAATCAAAATATGAGCAGATTAATCATAATAAACTTAATTAACTGCAAACCCAAACTGCAACCTTTCAAACTAATGCCTAAGAGAAATGTTCTCCTTGTGTGGAAAATGTGAGCTTCTGACTTGCTTGCGCTCATGCAAGCAGACATAGACCCACAAACACTAAAATTACTTGTTTGTGTTATTTAGCCATTGATCTGTGCGCTGAGGGGAAACACGACTGTGAGCATATCTGTCTCAGCGAGCCGGGCGTCTTCACCTGCGACTGCAACAAAGGATACAGACTCAATGAAGACGAGAAGACCTGCAAACGTTAGTCAGGCCCTCACACAAATACACACCAACACACATTTACAGTCTTGACACATTTATCCCAGAGGGTCAGTGGTCTCTGTTCTTCCATGTGAAGTGGAAAAGAAGTGGTACTCTGTATAGTGCTGGATTTAATTGAATGATTTGATCATTTGATAAGAATTGGTTATTGGTCAGAGTAAATTAGCAGTTTAAAGGCATCACTTTGGACTAAGGGACAACATTATGAAATCAAAATATGAGCAGATTAATCATAATAAACATAATTAACTGCAAACCCAAACTGCAACCTTTCAAACTAATGCCTAAGAGAAATGTTCTCCTTGTGTGGAAAATGTGAGCTTCTGACTTGCTTGCGCTCATGCAAGCAGACATAGACCCACAAACACTAAAATTACTTGTTTGTGTTATTTAGCCATTGATCTGTGCGCTGAGGGGAAACACGACTGTGAGCATATCTGTCTCAGCGAGCCGGGCGTCTTCACCTGCGACTGCAACAAAGGATACAGACTCAATGAAGACGAGAAGACCTGCAAACGTTAGTCAGGCCCTCACACAAATTCACACCAACACACATTTACAGTCTTGACACATTTATCCCAGAGGGTCAGTGTTCTCTGTTCTTCCATGTGAAGTGGGAAAGAAGTGGTACTCTGTATAGTGCTGGATTTGATCGATTGATTTGATCATTTTGATAAGAATTGATAATTATTCACGGTAAATGAGCAGTTTAATGGCATCACTTTGGACTCATGGACAACATTATGTAATCAAAATATGAGCAGATGAATCATAAAAAACATAATTAACTGCAACCTTTCAAACTAATGCCTAAGAGAAATCTTCTCCTTGTGTGGAAAATGTGAGCTTCTGACTTGCTTGCGCTTATGCATGCAGACATAGAACCACAAACACACAACGACAGAGGAAAACCCTTAAAATGACAAACTATTTTACACTAAAATTACTTGTTTGTGTTATTTAGCCATTGACCTTTGCGCTGAGGGGAAACACGACTGTGAGCATATCTGTCTCAGCGAGCCGGGCATCTTCACCTGCGACTGCAACAAAGGATACAGACTCAATGAAGACGAGAAGACCTGCAAACGTTAGTCAGGCCCTCACACAAATACACACCAACACACATTTACAGTCTTGACACATTTATCCCAGAGGGTCAGTGGGGTCTCTGTTCTTCCATGTGAAGTGGAAAAGAGGTGGTACTCTGTATAGTGCTGGATTTGATTGATTGATTTGACCATTTGATAAGAATTGGTTATTGGTCAGAGTAAATTAGCAGTTTAAAGGCATCACTTTGGACTAAGGGACAACATTATGTAATCAAAATATGAGCAGATTAATCATAATAAACATAATTAACTGCAAACCCAAACTGCAACCTTTCAAACTAATGCCTAAGAGAAATGTTCTCCTTGTATGGAAAAATGTGAGCTTCTGACTTGCTTGCGCTCATGCAAGCAGACATAGAACCACAAACACTAAAATTACTTGTTTGTGTTATTTAGCCATTGATCTGTGCGCTGAGGGGAAAGATGACTGTGAGCAAATCTGTCTCAGCGAGCCGGGCGTCTTCACCTGCGACTGCAACAAAGGATACAGACTCAATGAAGACGAGAAGACCTGCAAACGTTAGTCAGGCCCTCACACAAATAAACACCCAGAAGCACACATTTACAGTCCTGACACATTAATCCTATTTCCACTGCAGGAACTTCTGGGTAATTTTACGGGGCTGTGACCATTGGCGCGTGTCTCCATAGCAGGAACCACCCCGAAAGGACAATTTTCTCGAACTTTGATGGGGGCTAAACGAGTCCCTGCCTGTCGGTACTCCAAGCAGCCACGAAAAACTCCTGGGTGGTGCTTGAGGTTTACTCGGTGCTGATTGGGTATACTCAAAGCAGAATGTGGCGTCAGCAGAAAGCGCAAAAATAATTGCCATTTTAAAAACCCAGCAGAAGAAGAACAGTGGTAGAAAGCGTCTACACTGCAGGAAAAAAGTTAATGGCGTCCACCGCCATGTACACGAACCAGGCGGGGAGTTCCGGTCCTCTGAGCGGAGACCAACACAGAAGTAACTTAAAACTGCATTCTATCAAAAGGCCACCAGGGGGCCTCATGCCCCTCCTGATGCCCATATAAGTAGAATCCATGTTTTTATTTTTCCCTGCATGCACCTGAAATTTTCAAGATGGCGCTGCTCAGATCCGAAACTATTGGCCTCCGAGCAGCAGTCCACAAACCAATGGGTGACGTCACGGATGTTACGTCCATTTCTTATATACAGTTTATGACACAAACACACAAACCTGAACAGGGCAACCAGCTCAGCTCCTTCCATGTTTACCACCTCGTTCTCGCTTTCTTTGTTATGCTTTCGGCGCGTCACCTCTGTGATGTCACGATCAGAGTCCGGTGGGTCCTATCTGGCACCTACTCTGCTATGGAGACACAATGGCCTAGAGGGTCGAGTGAGAGGACGTTCCTGTAAAGGTCCCGCCTCCTAAGTTTTACCAGGAACTTCTGTAGTGGAAACAGGGCTATTAATCACAGAGGGTCAGTGTTCTCTGTCTTTCCATGTGAAGTGGAAAAGAAGTGGTACTCTTTATAGTGCTCAAATGGATTGATTTATTTGATCATTTTGATTGGTATTAGTGTTTGGTCAGGCTAAATGAACAGTTTAAAGGCATCACTTTGGACTCAGGGACAACATTATGTAATCAAAATATGAGCAGATGAATCATAAAAAAAACATAATTAACTGCAACCTTTCAAACTAATGCTTAAGAGAAATCTTCTCCTTGTGTGGAAAATGTGAGCTTCTGACTTGCTTGCGCTTATGCATGCAGACATAGAACCACAAACACACCAGCACAGAGGAAAACCCTTAAAATGACAAACTATTGTACACTAAAATTACTTGTTTGTGTTATTTAGCCATTGACCTGTGCGCTGAGGGGAAACACGACTGTGAGCATATCTGTCTCAGCGAGCCGGGCGTCTTCACCTGCGACTGCAACAAAGGATACACACTCAATGAAGACAAGAAGACCTGCAAACGTTAGTCAGGCCCTCACACAAATACACACCCAGAAGTACACATTTACAGTCCTGACGTATTAATCCCACAGGGCCAGAGGCATTTGTTCTTCCATGTTAAGTGGAAAATAAGTGGAACTCTGTATGGTGCTGAAATTAAATGGATTGATTTATTTGATGACCATTTTGATAAGAATTAGTAATTGGTCAGGCTAAATGAGCAGTTTAAAGGCATCACTTTGGACTCAGAGACATAAGGTGATCAAAATATGAACAGATGTCTCATAAAAACATAATTACCTGCAACCCCTAACTGCAACCTTTCAAACTATAGTGCTTGACAGAATTTGTCTCCGTGTGTGGAGAATGTGAGCTGCTGACTTTACTTGCTTGCGCTCATGCATGCAGACATACACAACCACAAACATACCACGACAACCCTTGAAATGATGTGGTATTTTGCAATGTAAAATGACTTATTTGTGTTCTATTTAGCCATTGATTTGTGCGCCGAGGGAAAACACGACTGCGAACAAATCTGTATCAGCGCTCCTGGTGTCTACACCTGTGACTGCAACAAAGGATTCAAACTCAACAAGGACAAGAAGACCTGCACAAGTCAGTGAATTAAACACACGCAAAATAATTCTCATCATCTGTGTTCTCACTACTGTATCTCTAAAGTATTTCAGGTGGTGTTTTGACATCTAAAGACAGTCTGATGCTCTAAATGTGCTAAAGGAATAATTCACCATTTTAGAAAAAGAATGCTTATTTGCTTTCTGGTGGAGTTGGAGAAGATCTATACCACTATCTGTACTCTTAAATATGAAACTACTGTACATTCATCAGCTGCTTAGCTTAGCAAAAAGTCTAGCAGCAGGAGGAGGCAGCTAGTCTGGCTTTGTAACAATCTACCACAAGTATTGCACAATATGGCAGTAAAATGGCCAATTGTAACATGTTTTTGCATGGATAGAACAAACATTTTAATTAGTGAGCATAACAATTGTATTTCCCATAAAGTGGACATTTCCTTTAATGGACAGTGGTAATGGTCAAATACTAAGCCCTCAAAAGTACAACAGCACTTGTATGAATATACCTAGTTAACCCCCACCTCTGGTTTGCTTGTATCTTTGTCTGTGTAGGTGTAATTTATATGTAATGTGTAAATGAACTGTTTCTGCAGACATGGACCTGTGTAACACAGTGGAGCATGGCTGTGATCACCAGTGTGTCAGCACTCCAGGATCTTACTACTGTGTCTGTCCTGAGGGACAACTGCTGCAGGACGACGGCAAGAGCTGCGGCAGTAAGTCAACTCGGTTATTGTCTGTACAACATAAACACTTGACCTGCCCAAACAGACACTGAGGTACAAACTCAAAACCATTCAGAGAGCAGGTTTAATCCAGACCTCATAATAGTGCGTCTCCTCAGTTACAATCATGAAAAACACAACTTCATCTACTAAGTAAATTTGCAGAAACTCATCACTATGCTGCAGTAAGAGCTGCAGGTGGATTAGGCTCCTGTGGGTCCTTGGGGACCTGACAGCAGGAGATGCAGGATAAAGGTGCAAGACTGGAGCAGGAGGTCACTATCGATACTACACTTGTATCATATAAAACAAGAGAAGAGACACAGATGACAATCTCGTCAAAACCAGAAATTAGGGACATGAGCCCAGGTCTCTGTTGTGAGGGCTGAGTGTTACCTTTGCCTGATATACAGTATATTATGAATCAGGTGTCAGGACGTTTCATTGACACCATAGATCAATTATGGTAAAATCAGATGAACCAAACAAACATTTGCTAAGATGAAGATCAGAGCAAAAGAAAACAGTGGGTTATTTCTTAAGAAATGAACTTCAGATGTATAAGAGAATAAAGTAAGTCCCTCGCTGATGTTAAAAGCAGCTCAGTTATGTCTGGGAGAAACTGGCTGGACAAAGATGATGATCTTTTAAATTTTCTCATCCTCTGGGGAGGCTGAGCGAACCTGCCAGTAACCTTCACACAGTGCAGTCCCTCATTTATCATCCTTTCAAGATTTAATCTGACAGAGCTCTGCTCTGACTGATGCAGACAACTGCAGGACATCCTTTGTTTCTATGACAACGCACATGGTATCCAGAAAAGCAAAACATCTAACTTTTTTCCCAGTTTTACTACAGTGGGTCTGAATATTGATGTCACCAGTCTGCTGATTTCATTGAATGGTTATCGGACAATCATTTTTATACAGGGATAATGGCAATATTTGAGACTTTAAGAACAACATATACACCACGATTATTTAACATACATTTTTTTTATGACAATCTTTAAATTTGGTGGTTGAAAAAGCACTGAAACTACAAAGAAACAACTGACCTGTTGGTGCAACTGTTTCTAAATGACTGCATCTCAAATATACGTATCTTTAAAGTGTATTGTTACTTGTCAGCCGTCTTATTCTCCAATATCATATATTTATATCTCTAAGCTATGAAGTTGATGTATTGGCCAGGATTTTTAACAATTAAAAATAGAGCTTCACAACAGAAAAAATACGTAATACCTAAGTTCTAAAGAGCAAACATCAGCTGACTATGTTCTCAGTATATTTCCTCTTTCTCATCTGTCAGCCTGCAAGTCTGCCAACATTGACCTGGTGCTTCTGATCGACGGCTCCAAGAGTGTACGCCCACAAAACTTTGAGCTTGTCAAAAAGTTTGTCAACCAGGTGGGTCATGTTTTCATATTAACAACTGCACAGTTTTAATGTCACTGTTTCATACCTCAGATAACAACAAAAAGCTAAATGTACAGTAATGTTACAATGCTAAATTTAAAATGATTCATATACAATAACTGACTTCTACAGAGCTGTTAGTCTTACAGATTGATTTTCAAGATAATAGTCTATTGAAAGATAGTATACATTTTTATTTAAAACCAAAACAGGTAATTAGTTATTTTATAACTTGTCATTTTCCTGTTTTGTTGAGTGCAAAAGCAATATTTGATTCGTTGAATTTTTTATGGTTTGTGTGATATTTACAGAGCTGTCTAATTAAACATGTTTGACTGGCTTGTTTAAGAGCATAACAAGAAGGGAGGTACACACAGCAACACCTTAACTATATTAGTAATTTATTAAAGATAACTGAACTTAACCAAACAAAGAGATTGAAAGTCAAACATCTGGTTAATGTTTAAACCAGTGATAAACTAAATACAATCAATCAAACCAAACTGAGTGCCTGAAAAGCACCAGCCTTCCAGGACGGGGAGAGACAGCCATCGTGGAATAATCCAGCTAATAAAAGCCCCAAGCAGGTGACACCAATTCCTTAAAGAGGTGGGAGGGGACAGGCCATCTGGGAGAATCTGGAAAAAGGAAAACTGAGGCAGGAGAGAGGGAAGCAGAAACATGCCAGCACAGATTCTGTCATAAGGCCCGGGGCCGTCCAACTGTGTCCAAGTGGGAATCTCCTTTTTGAAATTCACTAAAAACTATATAAACGAATAAATCATAATCATAACCTCCTCCTGTGCTCCAGGTTGTGGACTCTCTGGATGTGTCCGTTCATGGTACCAGAATTGGTCTGGTCCAATACTCTAGCCGGGTCAGGACAGAGTTCCCTCTCAACATGTACCACACTGCAGATGAGATCAAAGCTGCAGTCATGAAGGTAAAGTTTTCACACCAAGCAATTACTGTATGAATTATCCTCAGTTTAGAGTTTCTGAGATAAGTGGCAGAAAATTGATGGAGGGAGTAACTGATTACAATTATGACTGGATGAGCTAGCAGTACATGTCTGATGATACTGGCTCAAAGTCAGACGTATAGTCGTAGACGTATAATGCTGGCCCTCATCAACTGTGTATTGACTTCAGCTACAGTACACTTACCGCTTGAACTGTTGTTACTGTCCATGTCTAGGTTGACTACATGGAGAAAGGTACCATGACAGGTCTGGCCATAAAACACATGCTGGAGAACAGCTTCTCAGAGACAGAGGGAGCTCGTCCTGCCAGCCGCAACATCCCCCGAATCGGCTTGGTCTTCACAGATGGACGCTCCCAGGATGACATCACAGAGTACGCCAAGATGGCCAAAGAAGTCGGTGAGTCACTATACTGAGACTCAACTAGTGCAAGAGTTAAACCACAACCAGTTTGTTTGTTTGTTTTTTAATCTTAGTGATGGTGGTGTAATAATCTGATTCTGATTCCAGTCAGATTATTGACATTAAATGTATTTGTCTGTGCAGGTATCACCATGTATGCTGTGGGTGTTGGAAAAGCTGTGGAGGACGAGCTTCGTGTGATTGCATCAGAGCCTGTGGAGAAACATTTCTATTACACCTCCGATTTCACTGCCATCAGCAACATTGCTGAGAACCTCAAACTCAACATCTGCCCAGGTACAATATTATATCATTCAAAACTCAACACATGTAAAAATAATCTATCATTTTTGTGTGACAGCATAATAAAGAGATGTAGTATATGGTAGTACTTAACATTTGAAAGGGCTGTAAATCTCTTTGACTGCCCATGGGTACACTTTCGTGCAAATTCTGTTCCACTACATGTGTGCATAAATGTATTTAAAAGTAGATCTGAAGCTAATATGAAGCTTCCATCCAAATGAGTCAAATCAAGTCTTCTGTGTTTCAACGTTAGTCTTTTTAATGCCAAAGTCTCTTTTTTTGTTACTATACTTCCACCACAGCTCAACAGGGAAACACTAAGAGGGAATTTGATGCTAAAAAGACTGTAAATGTGTCAGATATCCACTTGATATGACTAACTCAGACTGCTGAAGCCTCATATAAGCTTCACATTTACTTTTAAATGCATTTTTGGACAAATGGTCCCCATCACTTACACTGAAGCACATTTGAAGGCGATATTTTAATAGTCAATATGAACAGGGGGAATGATTGCAGAGAGGAAAACCTCTTTACTGTTCATATGGACAACTAACTATTGTTTTAAACCAGTGGTCTCCAGCCCTGCTCCTGGAGAGCTACTGCCCTGCATGTTTTAGGTATCTCCTCACTCTAACTCGTTATCAAGCAGCTGAGGCTCGTCAAAGGGCTTGATAACGAGTTGATTATTAGAATCAGGTGTGTTAGAGTGAGGAGATACCTAAAACATGCAGGGCTGTAGCTCTCCAGGAGCAGGGTTGGAGACCACTGTTTTAAACACACTCGAAAAACTGAAACTATCGGCCTTCAAAAGTGTATGTGTATTCACTGAAGCATCGTAACCATAGTCAAACAAATGTCAAAATAAATGTATTTTCGAAAGATTTTGTTCCCCCCAAATCAAACGACGAGTGTGACATTTGTCCCAGAGTGTGCATAGATGGACAAGCTGCTTCAATGATTTATTGTTGTATGGCTCCATCTAGTGACGGAAATACAATATGACAGTTGAAATAAAAAGAGGCAACAATAAAACATACAATGTACATGTAAACTCCAAATTCGCAATGATGTTACTTTTAAGTGTTTAGACAACCAAAAAAGTATAGGAAGTTTCAGAAAAAATAAATTGTGTTATTCATTCAGAGTTTGTGTAAATGTATTTTACTCTTTCCCTGTCGTCCTCTCTTATCTCTGTATCCCTGTAGAGGAAAGTCAGGGGGAGATTGAGGTGAAGGACCCCTGTGCCTGTGAGAGCCTGGTGGAGTTCCAGCAGGCCACCATGAACAGCCTGGAGCAGCTCAACCAGAAACATATCCTTAAAAAAAGATACCTTCATCCAAATTCTTTAACCTTAAGCAAGGAACTGGAGCCCCCTGGTGGCCATAGGGTTGTGTTTTCCGAGCTTTTTGACTTGTGACCCCTTGAATTGTGATAATGTCTACTTGTGATTATGACCAGTTCAACAGAAGAGTGATTTTTATTGTATAATTTTATATGTTTAAAAAGCCCTTGAAACACCTAAAATACTTATATTTCACAAGAAAAATAGCAAAGCGTCAAATAAAGTCATTTTTTATTTATATATCCCAGTATCACAAATCAAACATTAGAGAATGAACCAAAAACATTTTTTTCCCACAGTGACAGGCAGAGACTCTTATTGAATCTAATTTTGACCTGTCAAGATGTTTGTGGAACAACAGGAATAGGTACCCCACCAAATTTGGGATATTTCTCTATAGATTCCTGCTAAATTACATGTCGTCATTGGTTCCAGTGGTTATATTTTATTTTAAGTGATTAATTCAGTTTTAAGGCCAAGATAATGTACTTTACAGATGTGGAACTATGATTGTAGTTACATCTGTGTTTTCACTGAATTGGACTCTGTTGACCCAGAACCTTTGGCAAACCCAAACCCATCTGTCCCGCCACATAAAAAAACAATCAGTGGAAATATCAGGTGATATCTGTCTGATGTTCAATCCATGACATCTCAAAAGACTAAAACCTACGATGAATTGATCCACTAACAAGTATTGTGTGTATCAAAACTGTTAGTTGTCCTGCTGCCAGAAATAATCACTAGAGCACCAAATGTGGATTCATCGACTGCTTAAAATAGTCCTTTACGAATGCACCATTCACTCCTGCTTGAGTATGTTTTATTAAGAAAAACAAACTATTGTGCCCAGCTGTTTTAGTAAATTACTGAGCCTTTAAAAAATTTAATTTAGCTGTATATTTGACTAAATTTTAAAGACTCATGTCTTCAGTAGAAGCAACTGGGCTAGGGACTTAAAAAGTATGAAAGACAAACAATGGTCTTTTTAATGGCATGTGCATAGGAAAATCAATGATTATTAGATTATTGGAAAACATCTTTTCAAAACCAATACAGAATATGGTCTAGATGAAAAGTGCATTGAGATAACTTAAACGTTATATAAATAAAAGTGAAATTGATCTGACCCCCCAAAAAATATATTTGTCTAAATTGTGAGCTGAAAAATGTTTGACATTTTTCGAAAGCCTGATGGATGTACATGCTTTTATTTATGTGCATATTCACAGTAAGCGCCTGTATGTCTGTATTATTCCTTAATCACCTGACCACTGTCTGGTATGGCGGCTCGTCTGGAACAGCTGGAGAACCAGCTTCTCTCCAAGAAGTAATCTGGATCATCACAATGAGTGAACATGACGTCACACAGGAAGAACAGAATAAAGAAGAGGAGGGCACATCCTGGAAAGATCTTCAAGAGGCAAAATCAAAAACTCTACCAATCAATGGACAAACCAAAGTGTCTTTTCACGAAGCCTTTGTAGCCTTCAGTAGGTCTGTTGCTCTTCACTCTCATAGAGAATTATCTGACAGCTTGTGACATAAAATTATACTTCTGTTAAAGTTGTAAATTACATCATTAGTAAACTTTTTGTCTTAAAAACAGCAACACCACCTCCACTTTCCCTCCTATCAGCGTGCCAAGCCGAATGATGAATAACAATAAAAATGCTTTTGTAAAACAGAACTTCTTGGACAGTACATACAGTATTTTTGCATACCTGCAGTAGGTGTACATGTGTTAATGAACAGGATTGAAGATACGTTCAAGGTATTTTATAACATTTGCTATTGACCTCCATGTACAGTAACATGTGTTATAGCACAAAGGATTGTAGGCATGTTGACTATATTTGTAAACTAGATGTAATCAGTGTACTGTAGATAGTAGATACAAGCACAAAACATTATTCAGTGGAAATATGAGTAACAGTTTTCATCACGCATAGGTACACATCATTCGTCTGTTTCTCTTAGTGCCCTATTTATACTTGATTTGTTTTGTACGGTTTGTTAAATATGATGTATTTATACTAGGTTTTTTTCAGTTTTTTTTTTACCAACAGTAGTATAGCAAATAAAAACAGCTGGAGAGGGGACAACAGGAGTAAGAAAAATGAAGTTAATACCACTCCCGATATTAAAATAGTTTGGGTTATGTTTGGTACAGTCAGTACTTTATCGCCCATAGAAGTGAGTTTTAATCACAGGCCGAAGTGTCTCTACAGTGGTGAGAGGAAAGTGGTTTAGATGTTTTTTAAAAGGGAAGTTAAGAAGTTTAAAGTGTCACTATTCACTGAAGCTGTGGTCTGTTGCTGGTAGAGAAAAATGTGATGACATTAGGGGAAATAGTAGACGGTATGTTACAATGAGAAAAAAAAGAATCTCGTAAATACAATTTGTTCTTCACTCTGCACTTTCTACATTTTGTATTACAGTGACCTTAACATGTACACATAAAGTGCATTATTGGCATTTATTCATGACCATCCCAGCTTAACCTTTAACACTTTGTCAACAAGTGTTTAGAAGAGGAAAAATAACAGAAAATGATTATCTGGCATTTTAATATTCAATTAAAATAATTAAAATAGTCCTTGTAAAATCTGTCCGTTATATAATCATCCCTCAGAAACTTTACAGGACACAGTATGAATAAATTAATATGACCAGCTCAACTACAGTGTGGTTGATTGTCTCACTGTTGTACTTTTGTATAAATAAAAGACCATCAAAAATGTATTCCCCCTTATATTTGGATGCCTGTATGTTTTTGTATATTTTCTAATACCTGTACCTTTTTGTATTTTTCGGATGAATCCCTGTATTACAGCACAGAAGGCAATAAAATAGTGAATTTATCACTTTTTCTGAGTGTGGTGTTTTTGGGAAGTTTCATTTTTATTCCATATTTTTTTAAGGCCTTGTATCACCTGTTAGCAGGCGGGGAGTTCCGGTCCTCTGAAGTGATGCCAACGCGGAAGTAACTTAAAACTGCATTCTATCAAAAGGCCACCAGGGGGCAACCGTTTTAGTGTCAAAAGGACTTCCGTCTCTATACAAGTCAATGGAGAATTCACCAACTTCTCACTTGATTTCTAACCTCAGTAAACGTTTTCAAAATGTGTTTATGGTCTCAATCGCTAGTTTAAAGCCTTCTTCAATGCAGTATGATGTTCATTTGGGACATTTTGGCCTCCCTGATTTTATATTTGACGATAAAGCAGGGTATGCATTAGGGCGTGGCTACGTCATGATTGACAGGTTGATTGGCGCCTCATGCCCCTCCTGATGCCCATATAAGTAGAATCCGTGTTTTTATTTTTCCCGGCATGCACCTGAAATTTTCAAGATGGCGCTGCTCAGATCCGAAACTATTGGCCTCCTAGCAGCAGTCCACAAACCAATGGGTGACGTCACAGATGTTACGTCCATTTCTTATATACAGTCTATGCTTGTTAAACATGAAAATATTTGATTAGTTCATTAAAGGAAGCAGCTGAGCTTCTCCTTCACTGAACTTAAGTTGGAT
Source organism: Scomber scombrus (assembly GCF_963691925.1). Classification (NCBI taxonomy): domain Eukaryota; kingdom Metazoa; phylum Chordata; class Actinopteri; order Scombriformes; family Scombridae; genus Scomber; species Scomber scombrus. The sequence goes on along the minus strand of NC_084972.1, from coordinate 33,126,870 downwards.
GTTCTGTTTTAAAAAAGGCAATTTTCCATAAATTGTGAGCAGCAGTAAAAGCTAAATAATAAGCTCTTGGCTGAACATAAATATTATGTTTATACTTGACACTACATGTTATCAAATACTAGTAACTGAGGTGTATACATTTGGGCGTCTTTTACACTAAAAATGTTGAGAACCACTTCCATACAGTACGTGTAAGGGGATTTACAAGCTTACAAGCCAAAACCTGAAGTATATCCACATATCTCAGTCCAATATCAAAGTTAAACCTCATTAAATCAAACCATCCATAGTGAGGATCTACACTGGATCCGAGAATGGCGTGAGAGTGAATTCTGTTCTACGATGGAGTATTGGGGCCAGACTAAGAGAAAAAAACAATTGTGTCTATTGCGAAGAAAGAACCACACGGACTTGGATGAAATTGCTTCTTTTGTGGAAGAGGAGTTGTCTGGTCATACAGCTCCTCTTCGTACTTTATTCTCGTAACATTATGACTCTTTTTCTCGTAATATTCCGACTTTATTTTCGTATTATTACGACCCTATTCTGGTAATATTACGACTTTATTCTTGTAATTTCCAAAATGTTTTTTATTTCAAAATTTTTTTTCCTCTTAGTATGGCCCTAATACTCCGTCGTATTGTTCAACTGAAAGCACACATTAATTATTTTCTTCTCCATGAACCCTCCCAAGCTCCCTACAGCAGTGAGAAGAGATGGGAAATGTTAGTATATTTCACCATTTTCATACAGAAGGTCCCCGTTTGGACTCGATTAAAGGATGTTGCAGTTCATGGTCTACCTCTTAATCTGTCAGCCACATATGGCTACTTATACATTGTGAGATATTTGTATAATTACCAACATGGTCCCATCTTACACTATATTCCATCAACACTATATACTTAATATATAAAATCCCTTTAAAACCCTAACCCCTAACCCTAATCCTAACACATTAAACAAGAGGACAAAACATAGTGACAAGTGACAAGCTTTACTTTAGAGAGAAGTTGAAGCTTTCATAAACTTGGTGCAAAAGCGGTTAAAACCAAGTTACTGGGTGAACACAAAACATTTCCACTTAACTTTTCTTCACAACTCAAGTTGCCTATGACGGGCAACAAGACCCCTGATGACTAAAGTTTGTTCTCAGTAGGCCAGCAGCCAGAACGTTTTGTTTTTGAGAGGATGCAGGTTGGTGAAACTCTGTAACAGGAACAAAGCTAATTCCTAGAGGATTTCAATTTGCTGTGTTTAAAGAGCAGCTCCATTGGGATCACTTACTGCTTCCAAAGTAAGAGCATCATTACTGACAATGACCTTAAACACATTTTCTCAATAGACTGTGATGCAAGACATGTTTGTTCCAGCAGCTTCTTTCTTCAAAAAACTAATATGTCAAGGTATAACAAGAGTTGCACTTAAGTTGATGAGATTGTTTAACCCTCCTGTTGTCCTTGGGTCAAGGAAGGAAAGGAGGAAGAAGGAAGGAAGGGAGGGAGGAAGGAAGGATGGAAGGGAGGAAGAAGGAAGGAAAGGAGGGAGGAAAGAAAGAGAGAAGGATGGAGGGAGGAAAGAAGGAAGAGAGAAAGGAAAGGAAGGAAAGAAGGAGGGAGGGAGGAAGGAAGGACAGAAGGAAGGGAGGAAAGAGAGAGGAAGGAAAGAAAGAGAGAAGGAGGGAGGAAGGACAGACGGAAGGGAGGAAAGAAGGAACAGTCAAAACAGACAGGGTCAATTTGACCCGGGAGGACTATACGAAGGTTAACAACTAATGTGCAGATTTATTATATGGTTGGACTAATCTGATATGTCAAATCTAATCAACTTTCTCAATCACCACAAACTCCAACTTGATGATTTCCACACACAGAGGTTTACAGATTTTAAATTTGGGAAAAAGAAAGTGCCACTTCCTGAAATATTCACGACCCTGAACAACGGTATCAAAATCAGAATTGGGGAAGAAAAGGTTGAATTAACGCATCTTGAATTAGAGTCTCAATAAACTGTTTAACCTTCGTGTTGTCCTCCCGGCTCAAATTGACCCTGTCTGTTTTAACTGTTCCTTCCTTCCTTCCTTCCTTCCTTCCTTCCTTCCTTCCTTCCTTCCTTCCTTCCTTCCTTCCTTCCATCTGTCCTTCCTCCCTCCCTCCTTCTCTCTTTCCTCTCTTTCCTCCCTTCCTTCTTTCCTTCCTCCATCCCCATTTTTTCCTTCTGTCACTCCTTCCTCCCTCCCTCCTTCCTCTCTCGTTCCTCCCTTCCTTCTTTCCTTCTTTCCTTCCTCCATCCCCCTTCCTTCCTTCCTTCCTGCCTCCCTCCCTCCTACCTTCCTTCCTTCCTTCTTTCCTCCATCATCCCTTCCTTCCCTCCTTCCTTCCTCCCTCCCTCCCTCCCTCCTTTCCTTCCTTCTTCCTCCCTCCCTTCTTCTTTTCCTCCGTCCTCCCTCCCTTCCGCCCTTCCGACAATTAATTTTTTATCGATTAATTAATTAAATAATCAACTTATTGTGACCGCTCTAAATAATATAAAGGTTCACATAATGGGAATTCATTGTAAGTTTGATTTACTGTAAAAAAGATGAAAGCAGAGAAGACAAATCCTTTATTGTTGCTTTGAGGGTGTGAAGTGATGCAACAACTTCATGGTAAAGTTTTAAATTATCAGCAAGCAAACTTTAGATCGTTCTAAAGGTATAGTTTAGGTTAACTGGTTTAGAAAGTAAAAGTTTATTAAAGAGCAAACAAGCGAGAGAGACAACACCATTGAGGATTACCAGTTGTTATGTTCAAAGAGCAAGTCCATAGAGATTTTTATTTTTGTTTCAGAAATGATCGTTAAGGTCAGTGAACTTAATCACCTGTTCTCTGTTGAGTATGCTGCAACTTGTTTTTAATTTACTAAAAGATTGCCATTTAGATGTTAAATGTCACAGCCAATAGTGGAATCCTAATAACAGATTCTCTCTCAGAAGACATATCTAATAAATCCCATTGATACTGTGTGTGTGTGTGTGTGTGTGTGTGTGTGTGTGTGTGTGTGTGTGTGTGTGTGTGTGTGTGTGTGTGTGTGTGTGTGTGTGTGTGTGTTCACGGATGCTACATAACAACCTACCCCAGTGTGTGTGTGTGACCTTTAATGTGAGGGCCTAATGAAGGTTGATGACACGGTTGCTCGTTCTGTGTCCTGCAGCATGACTCACTTCCTTAATACACTGAGGACTATTGAGAATGTCAGAAGGTCCCTGAAGCCCTTTCTGTGGAAAGTTCAACAAAGATTTGCTTAAAGTAAGTTCACCCCAGTAAATGAAAGACATTAGGAAGAAAAGAAACCACTTTTAAAAGAAAAAGGCCAGAGGAACTGAGTGATGTCAAAATCAAAGTCAAAATATTGACAATATTGACAGATCTAAGTTCAGAGGCATAATCTTCTTTTTCCTCTAGTATTACAAGGCCCAGTCATTGTAATTTGGAATGATACTAAATTGCACATTTTAATCTGTTCAACATTCTAATAAGTAAGTAAGTCACAAAATCACAATTAAATAAGAAACCTAATGCAAAACGGAAATTTTGATTTTGTTTGGGTGCGATCTGATGTGTGTTGCTGCCCAACACAGAATTAATGCCAATATGTTACATCTGTAATAAGCTAATGACAGGACCAAATAAAGTCACATGATCATCACAGAAAAACTATAGGTAGAGGTTTTTTTTTCCCCAGACAAAGTTTTAGTGGAGGTTTACAGTTTAATATGTGGTTTAGGTCACATCAGCCTCAACATGACTATTAGTGAGTAACCATCGGTCAGACCTCTGTCTACAGCATAGACTGTATATAAGTAATGGACGTAATGGACGTTAAGTAATTGGACGTCCAAATGAACATCATACTGCATTGAAAAAGGCTTTAAACTAGCGATTGAGACCATAAACACATTTTGAAAACGTTTACTGAGGTTAGAAATCAAGTGAGAAGTTGTTGAATTCTCCATTGACTTGTATAGAGACGGAATTCCTTTTGACACCAAAACGGTCGCCCCCTGGTGGCCTTTTGATAGAATGCAGTTTTAAGTTACTTCCGCGTTGGCATCATTTCAGAGGACCAGAACTCCCTGCCTGGTCTACAGCCATGCTAGCAGCAGACTGCAGTGGTCTGAGCTAAAAGCTAATGTCAGAATGCTAACATGCTGAGGTTCAGATTGTATAATATTTACCAAAAGTCATAGAATTACCAAAGTAATTACAGTTCATCCTGTAGGAGACACAGTCAGCACAATCTTTCATGGCCATCCATCCAATAGTTGGTGAATAATTTCAATACAAAACTAAAATATTCCCATGGTGGAGCTAAAGGAAAAGTTACCAGTCAGTAGAATTCAGCCACTGGGGGCCATGCCAGTCTGCAAAGAAATGCATGCAATAGGTGTTATATTTATGTTGTCATTCACTGAAGGTGTTCAAGTACAGTGTTGAGCAAAGGGTTAGCCAGGTTCTGGAAGTGCTCAGAGCACAGTACACAATCACTTTAGTTACATAAAACAAAGGAAAATAAACTTCAAACCAGAAAATATACTTCAGTTTGCACGGCCTGCGTAGCCAGCTGAAAACATATCCGGTTTAACGTTTCTGCCAGATGCACTAGATGGATGACTGAGGATGTGGCCAAAACACGTGTAGACGCAATTTAAACTTCTAAAAGCGTGTACACAGGCAGGTACATACACACACCACATGCAAAATCTAAAAATGTATATGCACACCCCCAAATCCTTGAATTACTGCCAGGCAAACCACATATAAAGGTATTTGACACAGCTGATACATACACTGTCTATAACCATGCTGGATCCAGGTTGGTCGGTTGCATGTTGTTAGTGTCATAATACTTGTATTATGTGCATATACAAGCCTGTTTGTGGTGTATTTTTCACATGTGGATTTTCTCTGTAAACGTTTAATCTGATTCTTTTTCTGTTACAGGACATTTTTAACTTTGATATCTCACAAAACATGATTTGGATGAACCCATAAGAAGATATAAGTGTGGTCATCAACAAGCTTATTAAGGAGCTTAGTTGATATAATTCTATTTGAAAGACTGATTATCTAATTAAATTATTCAGGTCTTTGCAAGAGATAGATAATATATGCTGTATTTCTAAATTCTTAAGTCAAGCTTTTTTTGATGTTGCATGTTAACCACTTGACTTTAAATGTGTTCACTTCCATTTCATTTAACAATTTGCTTATTTTTTTACCTTTCAAGTTGATGTGCTGATCCTGAGGTGAGCACTTCTTTTTAATGTTGCCCTTAAAAGACATGAATGTTCACAACTAACACCAACAATGTCCAACAGTGCCCATAGTTGCTTCAGATGATCATTTGTTAAAAATAAATAAATACATAACTGATAAACGTTTTGAAGAATAATATATATTTTTTAATAATAGACACCAACTGAAATACTGCATTCATTTTTAAAAAGGACTGTGCATCTTGTCATTATTTTTATTTTATTTTATTTATTTTTTTGCATATTACTAGTCTTTTATTTAATCTTATTTTTACTTTGTCTTATGTGTTTTAAATATTTTTATATATTTTATATGCCAGTCTTGTTACCTCTCTCTGTGTTGTGTGTCTTGCGTTGTATTTTACTGCTTCTTGCCTGTCTGTCAAAGCACTTTGTGAAACTTTTTTTTTTTAAAGGTGCTATATAAATAAAGTTTATTATTATTATTATTATTATCCATAGATAGTGACAGTCTCAGACTTCAATGTAAATTAAGCTCTAATTGAATGTACAACTGTGTGTTTCCATTTTTAAGTGTATAATAATTTTTTTTTTTTAAGTATAATTCCTCATTATTTAAATGAAGGCATCCACCTAAAACTGTTTTTCTCTTAACACAATGTGTCACTGTTACAAAACAGTGGATTGTCTCATACTGTGGTCAATATTAGTCCTTGTTCTCTAAAATTACTGCCGATATTTTACTACCATGTTTTCTCCTTTGTTAGACCTTTTAAGAGATGAACGTGTCATCTCCTAATGTGACTGTGGTTATAGAGTATCGAGACTCTTTTACCAAAGCAGTGACCAAGAATGTTATTGTTGTGGTTCTCGGGATTTCCATCAACTACATCAATGCAAACCTCATTCAAACGTTCAGCAAAAACCAGGTATGACATTCCTTTATTGACATGAAACAGCTTGTGTACATTTACTTAAAAAATCTGTGATGTCATTTTAGGTCAAATAGGTCGAAGGATGAATTTAAACAAACTCAACAGGAACATGTTAAGATAGGCCTGCCGTATACAGAATGTTAAAGCAAGGCAGGTCAGCAACCTAAATGTTCTAACTCGATTGACTAAATACATATTTAGTGTTATATAGTCACCAGCATTGCAATGATTGATTAACTACTTTTCCTTCTTTTCTTTTTTTTACTGTCACTAAGTAGGATTAACAGTGTTGTGATGCTGCAATTATGCATCTGTGTTCAGTTCAACAGAGACAGCCAAGGCCTTTCAATATTTAAATTACAATTGCTATCCTGGATCCATGTAATTGTTAGATAACCTTAATGATAAATTGGCTGGGCCAATATATCAGCTCATATTAGCTTATAAGGTGGACTGCTATGAAACAGTGTTGATATTCATCTGTCCACCAGAAGACAATGAAGAAGTGTTTAAATGTCTCCAAATATCTATTTAAAATCTCAAATGTCAACAATGGTTTGCGCCTCTAAAATATAGTGTTGCTCAGGCTATAGTTATGGTTGTGCAGTATTGTTACTTGTGTACTATGGTATATATAATTTCATAAGAACAATATATAACATAATATTGCTGATTTTCTGGAAATATATTGATGCAAAAATCCTGCCACAGTTAAGCAGCGGTGAGCAGAGCTGTGGGCAGCCACTGTGCAGCCTCCGGGGACGAACTCCAGTTTTATTATTATGCCTCGATCAGGGGCACTGACAGGAAAATTAACCTAACATACATGTTTTTGACTGTGGGAGGAAACCTGTGCAAGCACGGGGAGAACATGCAAACTGCGCACAGAAAGGCCCAAGCCGTTTATCAAACCCAAGAACTTCTTGCTGTGAGGCAACAGTGCTAAGCACCAAGCCATCATGATGCAGCTTTAAAAATTTGTATTGCCTCTTGACACATTTTGTCATTTTGCCCAACCCTAATATATACTTGAAATATAAGAAATATACTTAAATGTAAGGATTGGCAAAAAATTATGTTAATGAAACCATCATGCCAATATTTGCTAATGAGAACATGAGCAGGAGTGATTTAAAAGTGTTGCTATTTGTTTATAATGCTGTTATACAGTAATTAATCTGTGAGGATTGATTACTGTAGAACAATCATTTACTTCCCTCCCTTGTGCTTTTCTGCCCACCCATCAGATCTTTTACTTGAATCCTCGGTATATCCTGTTTTTTCACCTGGTTCTCAACGACATGATCCAAGTGACGCTGACTGTCATCCTGTTCATCGTCAGCTACACCCTCTACAAAATAAATGTCTCGGTCTGTGCTGCCTTCATCCTGATTGCTCTTTTCACCACTGAAAACACTCCTTTGAACCTGGCCTGCATGGCAGTGGAGTGCTACATCGCCATCTGTCTCCCCCTCCACCATGTGCAGATCTGTACTGTCAAGAGAACTTTAATGCTGATCAGTTTAATCTGGATGACCAGCATGTTGTCTGTTCTTCCTGATCTCTTCATCACTTTAGCCACAGAGCCACTGAACTTCTTTGATTCCCGAGTGTTCTGCCTCAGGGAAACTGCCTTTCGAAATCCCCACATTATCAAGAAGAGGGATATTACCTACATTGTGTATCTGGTTATTGTGTGGTTTGTTATCTTTTACACTTACTTCAAAATCCTGTTCACTGCAAAAACAGCTAGCAACAATGCAAAAAAAGCTAGAAATACTATACTCCTCCATGGTTTTCAGGTGCTGCTGTGTATGGCAACATACGCAGATCCCCTTTTACAAAATGCTCTACTCCAATGGTTTCCAAAGAACTTTTCAGACTCCCTGTTTGCTTGTTATATTATAATTCAGATCCTGCCACGATCCATTAGTCCAATTATCTATGGCATACGAGACACAACTTTCAGGAAGTACCTGAAAAGGAATCTGTTGTGTAAAGTCAGCCTACAATAAGCATTAATCTGCCAATTACAATGAGGATAGCTTTCAAAAACATTCAAAATCTTTAAATGGAGAAAGGTCCTAAAACTTATGCTTTGATTTACTTGCCTTTCCTCTGTTGAGGTAACAACTAGAGGCCTTTTTCAATATGGAGTACACCAAGTTTGGACTTGCATACATGAGAGTTTAAATTTGGCGAGCTCAACTCACAGGTACAAATTCTTGAGGATGGGAGTAAACAGTGAGACCATTTGCAATTGAATCAGCAGCGTTTTTGGCGTCATCCCTCACTCAGTCAGCTCTGGAGATTACACTTAAACACAACTGTCCTTTTCTGTACTGTGACATAATCATCTCAATTCAAAGATCCACTTAAGCACTTTTTAGGATGAAAAAAGAACTTAATTAGTGTCAAACAATGTCAATGTCAATGCTTTCATTCACCAACACACTTTACCACAGAGATGTAAACGTACTTCATTCGCAAATGTTCTTATTGTGTGTAGAAATAAAAATTTTAATTGTTGACTAAACTGATGTCTATGAATAAATTAATCCCTTTTTAATTCAATTTGACCCCCATGTTTGTGCACATTTTTGTTACCTTATGGGGACCGTTACAGGTATAAACATTGACTTTGTTGGGACCCGTAGTCCTCATGGTCCTACAAAGACTCATAAGTCATAATGTGGATAAATGTCATTTATGAGGTCCTGGTTAAGGTTATGGGTAAACTGAGGTTGGGTTAAGGTTAGGGTCAGCATGAATTGGTTATGGTTAGAATTTGGGTTAGGCTGTACAAAATGAATGGAGTCAAGGCAATGTCCTAACAGGGATAGCTGTGCAAACCTGTATGGACACACACACACACACACACACACACACACACACACACACACACACACACACACACACACACACACACACACACACACACACACACATCTACTACTAACATGTATGCAACACCAAAATGCACACCTATGAATCCCAGGTTGTACCAAACACATATAAAGTCAGATTTTTCCCGGAGCCATGTAGTTGGTGTCCTGCTGGTCTAAAAGCAGGTAAGTACAACTTACCGGACAATACGCAATAGATTTTAATTGTGTTCTGACTCCATTTATATTTTGTCACTGGGGTGAAACTGTTCACTGAAATATGAAAGAGATTTGTTTCAAACTGAAAAATGAATAATTTGAAAGATATGGCATGTTATCAATCATTAAAAGTGACTGATAGCAAAAAATGTGTTTAAAGAGCTACTGTGTAATTCATTTTTCATATATCTTGAGAGATTTGTAAAGTTTTGGAAAGGATACATACTGAAGATTATCCAATAAGGTCACCTTTTGTTGTTCCTTCATAATCAAACTTTAATTGTTTAATTTTGAATACATTTATGTTTAAATAACAAGACGAATATTGATTTAACTTGTGAAGTCGATGCTCTGATCTTCTGGTTAAGTTCTTCTTTATCAGGTTGCTGAGTGGCTTTATGCAGGATTATCCCCACAAATGTTTTTTCTTATTATTATTTTCTTCTTATTATTATTATTTTTTTATTATTATGTTTTTGATGTACTTTTCAGCTGGTCCTAAATATTCAATAATTTGTAGATTTGTTTCTGTTTCATAAGTATTCAAATACAATATAATTATCATTTTAAAAGTAAAAATTGGCCACAAAACATTGTGCTAATTTATTACAATGCATATTGATATTGTGATATAGTGGGATTGTATATATATCTAAAAAGTGTCAGATGTGTAGTTTTCTCTACCTTCTTTTGGTCAAAGTCTTTCTGATGTTTGGAAAGTTGCCTTATATTAACGCTGATATGGTTATTTCTTGCAGTATTTACTGTATTTTCTGTAAATATTTAAATGTAACTGAATAATATCCATGTTCTCTTTCTTTTATTAGACTTCTACTTTCAAGAGATGAATGTGTCAGCTGCCAATGTGTCAGTTGTTTTACAGTATCGAGACTCCTTCACTAAAGCTGTGACCAAGAATGTGATTGTTGTGGTTCTCGGGATCTCCATCAACTTCATCAATGGCAGCCTCATTCACACCTTCCGCAAACACCAGGTCTGTTATTACTTTAATGACATGTCTCCACTAATAATGAATTCACTGAATCATCAGACGATTGTGGAACTGCTCTTTCTCGGAGATTGGGTTGGCTTTGAGTGTAGAGTTTTGGGTTTTTGTTCATTCTAAAATCCTATTGTGAACTTACATGAATGAATGAATGAATGAACTTTCACCTTTTTCATTCAGCATGACAACATGACTTCTTGTTGGGCTGAGCTGGGGAATTTGATGTTAGGGTTAGGGTAACACAACATAGCACATTCTTATAACAACTTAATAACATTTTAAGTTTTTTGAAAACCATGTTACTGTACAGCTGCATCAACCTCGTCCATACTTGTGTAATTTTTGTGGCCATATTTCAACTGTTTTTCATGGATGTAGTTGGGCCACTAATAGGTGACAGGAAGATGAGGTCTCCGTTCTTAAACCAACCTACAAAGTTCTGAATGGGCGATAGATTAGTGATCCAGCAAAAACGGCCATTAATGGGCACTGAGACCAGGCTAGGAGCTTAGCTGGAGGAGAAAAGTTTGCTGCACCATTAATAAATAGTTTACAAGTAAAAATGACAGAAGGCAGATACTGAGAGGTCGCCCATTTAACTTTAACTGTCTTCTGTACTTTCTTTCCACCATCCAGATATTCTACATGAATCCCCGGTATATCCTTTTTATTCACCTGGTGGTCAACGACATTATTATGGTGACCATGACCATCTCCCTGTTTGTCGTCAGCTACACCCTCTACCAAATAAATGTCTCCGTCTGCTGCGTCATAATGCTGATTGTTATTTTCACCACTGAAAACACTCCTCTGAACCTGGCCTGCATGGCGGTGGAGTGCTACATCGCCATCTGCCTCCCCCTTCACCACATACAGATCTGTACTGTCAAGAGAACTTTAATGCTGATTGCTTTAATCTGGATGACCAGCATTGTCTCTGGTATTACTGATCTCTTCATCACCTTAGCCACAGAGCCGCTGGACTTCTTTAATTCCCGAGTGTTTTGCCGCAGGGAAGTTGTCTTCCCACATCCTCTAGTTATTGAGAAGAGGGATATCACATATTCATTGTTTTTAGTTATAGTCTGGATTACCATATTTTACACTTACTTCAAGATCCTGTTTACTGCAAAGACAGCCAGCAAAGATGCAAAGAAAGCCAGGAACACTATCATCCTCCATGGGTTTCAGCTACTTCTGTGTATGTCTTCATATGCAACCCCTCAGTTGAAAGATGCTCTGCTGCGATGGTTTCCTAAGAATATTGCGGACTCCCTCTTTGCTATCTACATTACGGTACAGATTCTGCCACGATCCATTAGTCCAATCATCTATGGCATACGAGACAATACTTTCAGGAAGTACCTGAAAAATGATCTGCTGTGTAAAATCAGCAAACCATAAGCAACCACTCTTAGACTATGACTGAGTGTTTCAAAAGAGGAAAACCTTTAGTCATCTACAAGATTTCCTCAGTGCACCCTTCAGTCCATACAACTTCGCCTGTTCATTTCATTCCAACAGACTCTTAAATTCATTTGTAACATGCAATGTAAAGTTCAGCCAGATACACAGCTGTTATGGAAATCATCCATTCATCCATCCACATATCTGGAAATGGGTCGTGGTGGCATCTAGGCATGGGCCGGTTACCGGTTTCAAGGTATACCACGGTATGAAAAAGTCACGGTTTCAAAACCGCTAAAATTTTTCGTCATACTCTTACTACGGTATGAGTGGGTTTTTTTTTTTTAATGTGACGTCTCGTCAGAGAGAAAGTGGAGGTCCCTCAGGTCGCGTGCAGCTGCAGCGTAAAGTACCCCTCCCCCACGCACCTCCGGTTGTTGTTACAAGCAGGTAGCTTTGCAGGCTGTATGATGGCTGAAGGAGGCGAGCCCCCCAAACTTTCCCCCCGTCTAAACGGACCAAGCCGGCTGTATGGGAATACTTCGGCTACTGTAAAAAGACAGACGGCCGCGCTTGGAGGAAGAAGGTTGTTTTTTTTTCATCATTAAGGACTGCACTTATTTTTTTATTATTTATTTTTTATGTAGAAAGAATTGTTATTTTTTATTATTATTTATTTTAAATACATATTTACTAATGTTCCATCATGTTCTATATATTGTTTAAAAATAAAAGACTGTTCAATGGAAAAGTTTTCTTTTTTTGTTTTTAAATACAGACATTTCAAAATAACACATTTTAGAGCTTTAATCATAATACCGTGAAACCGTGATATTTTTGCCTAAGGTTATCATACCGTCAGAATCTCATACCGGCCCATGCCTAGTGGCACCAGACTAAACATCCTTCACCCCAGCTATTTTCTCCATGTCCTCCTGGGGGTTCTCAAGATGTTCCTAGGCTAGTAGAGATATGTAACCCTTTCAGCATATTCTGGGTCTGCTTCGGGGTCTTCTACCAGTTGGACATGCCTCCAAAGAGAGACATCTTAACCAGGTGCCCAAACCATCTCAGCTGGCTCCTTTTGATGTGAAGTAGCTGTAGCTCTACACCATCTACCCCTGGATATCTGAGTTCCTAATTTAACAACTGATAAATTGAGAGGTTTACTTTCTGGCTCAGCTCTTTCTTTATCACAACAGTCCTATACAATGCAAACGTTACTGCTGAGTCTGCACTGATCCACCGATCAACCTTATACTTCATGTTAACCTCACTCGTGAATAAGACCATGAGATTGAAAGTCCTTCAATTGAGGCAGCAACTCACTCCCACTCTGGAAAAAGTAAAGAAGCAATACTGAGGTCCCCAAAATGATCAAAGCGATATAAAAAAACCGACCCTAATGCAATCCAGATATTGAATTTTCACCAGTGTCAGAAAAATTCAAACAATACTCAACCCTTTCATTCTACAACACACTCTATCACAGATATATGAAAGTTCTTAATTTGTAAATGTTATTGTTGTATGTTGAAATAAAATTTTAATCATTGACTAAACTGGTATTTATGAATGAATGAATTCAAGTTTTTATATTTCCCTTTACAATTCAATTAAAAAACTTTGTCCCCCATGTTTGTGCACATTTTTGTTACCTTATGGGGACCGTTTCTGGTATCTTGTTGGGACTTGTAGTCCTAAAAAGCCTGGCCATAATGAGGCAAAACTTCATTTCAACATGAATGGAGTTAATGCAATGTCCTAACAAGAATAGCTGTGCATACCTCTGTGGCCACACACACACAAACACACACACACACACACACACACACACACACACACACACACACACACACACACACACACACACACACACACACACACACACACACACACACACACATCTACGACCAAAATGTATGAAACACGAAAACATGCAAATGCACACCCATGAATCCCAGGTTGTGCCAAACACACAATATATAAAGTCAGATATTTCCTGGAGCCATGTAGTTGGTTTCCTGCTGGTCCAAACAAAGGTAAGTACCACTTATTGGACGATACATGATAACTTTTAATTGTAATCTGACTCCATTTATATTTTGTCACTGGGGTGAAACTGTTCATGAAATAAGATATTTATTCCAAACTGAAAAATAAATGATTTTGAAAGATATGACACAGGTTAATTCAACAAAAATGAATGATACAAAAAAGTTGTTTAAAGAACTACTGTACAATTCATTTTCACTTATGTTGACAGTTTTCTAAATGTCTGTAAAGGATAGAGACTGTGAAACTACACTGTAGATTATCTAATGAGGTCACCCATTGTTTTTCCTTTATGATCAAACTTCAATTATTTAATTCTAAATACATTCAGGTTTAATAACAAGAGTAATATATTGACTTTTACTTGTTAAGTTGATGCTGTGAGCTTCTGGTTGAGGTGAGTTCTTTATCGTATGTTTGATTGGTTTTATGCAGGATTATCCCTAAATTATCTAAGATTTTTATTATTATAATTTTCAGATTACAATGTATTTTTATTATTCTTGTGTGTTTTTGATTTACTTTACAGCTGGTCTTAAACATGTTGATTTTTTCTGTTTCACAAATATTCAAATTTGCTATAATTATAATTTTAAAAGTAAGGTAAATAATGTCAATGTAAAGCTTGTGCTAATTTATTACAATGCATATTGATATTGTGATATAGTGGGATTGTCCACTCAGTCTCTCTTTTACAAATGCACCATTCTGGTCAATTTTACTTTTCTTTGAATTTGACAATATATTTTAAAAAGTATCAGATGTGTAGTTTTTCTCTACTTTGTCTCGGTTTTCTTTCTGATGTTTGGAAAGTTATCCATAAATGAGTGTTGTAAAAAAGGTGGGGGTCCTTTTAGGATCACTGTTGCCTTATATTTACACTGATAAGGTTATTTATTGCAGTATATACTGTAAATATTTAAATTTAACTAAATAATGTCCATGTTCTCTTTCTTTTATTAGACTTCTACTTTCAAGAGATGAATGTGTCAGCTGCCAATGTGTCAGTTGTTTTACAGTATCGAGACTCCTTCACTAAAGCTGTGACCAAGAATGTGATTGTTGTGGTTCTCGGGATCTCCATCAACTTCATTAATGCCAACCTCATTCACACCTTCCGCAAACACCAGGTCTGTTATTACTTTAATGACATGTCACCACTAATATTGAATTTACTGAAGAAATCATCAGACGATTGTGGAATTGCTCTTTTCTGTCACCAACTGGTTTACAAAGAAGGTTTTCTAAATCTGGATATTGGGTTAGCTTTGAGTTTAGAATTTTAAGTTTTGTTTGGGTTTAGTTCATTCTAAAATCCTATTGTGAACATAAATGCATGAATGAACATTCAACTTTTTCATTCAGCATGACAACATGACTTCTTGTTGGGGAGCTGGGGAATTTGATGTTTTCGTTCTTGTTCTTTTTGTTCAGTAGCAAGTGACATACCCATTCTGCAGATGTAATTTCCCATGGAAAATAAGCTGGGGAAGTGACTATTATGAGAAGTCAATTTAAGCATTTTCATAACAATTTCATAATATTTTTAAAAAACTAAACTTTGCCAATCAAGTGACTGTACAGCTGCATCAATCTCATCCATGCTTGAGACATTTTTGTGGCCATATTTGCAGTTTTTCATGAATGTAGCCAGGCCACTGACAGGTGACAGGAAGATAAGGTCTCCATTCATAATCCCACCTACAAAGTTCTGATTGCCCAGCAAAAACAGCCATCAATGGGCACAACACCAGATCTGTATAAGCCAATGCACAAAGCAGAGAAGTGGATGGTGACTCAGAGGCCTGGTACCTGGCTACGAGCTTAGCTGGAGTAAAAAAGGTTGCTGCATTATTGATAAGTGTTAACATGAAAATCTAATTGAAATGAAAGTATATACTGGGAAGATAGCTAAGTAGGTGACAAGTGACAATGACAGCTGGCAGATACTGCGAGGTCCCCCATTTAACTTTTCAACATATCAAGTCCCTTTTTTAAGCACAAAGCTCTGTCCTCAGACTCCTACAATTCACAAATGTCTTCAAAACTTGTCTCTGTCCTATTCTTTCTCACCATCCAGATATTCTACATGAATCCCCGTTATATCCTTTTTATTCACCTGGTTGTCAACGACATGATCGTACTGACCCTGACCATCACCCTGTTTGTCGTCAGCTACATCCTCTTCAAATTGAATGTCTCCATCTGCTGTGTCATCGTACTGCTTGTTATTTTCACCACTGAAAACACTCCTCTGAACCTGGCCTGCATGGCGGTTGAGTGCTACATCGCCATCTGCTTCCCCCTTCACCACATGCAGATCTGTACTGTCAAAAGAACATCAATGCTGATTGGTTTAATCTGGATGACCAGCATTGTCTCTGGTCTTCCTGATCTCTTCATCACCTTAGCCACAGAGCCGTTGGACTTCTTTCATACCCAAGTGTTCTGCCTCAGAGAAAATGTCTTCCCACATCCTGTAACTATTAAGAAGAGGGATATCACATATTCACTGTTTTTAGTTATAGTCTGGTTAACGATATTTTACACTTACTTCAAGATCTTGTTTACTGCAAAGACAGCCAGCAAAGATGCAAAGAAAGCCAGGAACACTATCATGCTCCATGGGATTCAGCTACTTCTGTGTATGTCTTCATATGCAACCCCTCAGTTGAAAGAAGCTTTGCTGCGATGGTTTCCTAAGAATTATGCAGATTCCCTCTTTGCTATCTACATTACAGTACAGATTTTGCCACGATCCATTAGTCCAATCATCTATGGCTTTCGAGACAATACTTTCAGGAAGTACCTGAAAAATGACTTGTTGTGTAGGGTCAGCAAACCATAAGCAGCCATTCTTAGACGATAATTGTATCTCTAAAGAAAGATGAACCTTTAATCATCAACAGGATTTCATCAGTGCACCCCTCACTCCATACATCTTTTCCTTTTCACATCTTTCCATCAGACTCTTGAGATTATTTGTAATACACAATGTAAAGTTCAGCCAGACCGCTGTTATGTAAATCCATACATTAGCTTATCCAGAAATGGGTCGTGGTGGCATTAGACTAAGAAAGGAAAGCAAAACATCCTTCACCCCAGCAATTTTTTCCAGGTCCTCCTGGGGGTTCCCAAGGTGTTCCTAGGCTAGTAGAGATATGTAACCCTTTCAGCATATTCTGGGTCTGCTTCAGGGTCTTCTACCAGTTGGAAATGCCTCCAAAGAAAGACATCCAGGAGACATCTTTACCAGGTGCCCAAACCATCTCAGCTGGCTCCTTTTGATGTGAAGTAGCAGCAGCTCTACACCATCTATCCCTTGATGTCTAAGCTCCTAATTTGAAAAAAGCAGAGAAGCAATCATGAGGCCCCTAAAATGATCAAAGCTATGTCACAAAAACAAAAACCTAATGCAATTGAGATATTGAATTTTCACCAGTGTCAGAAAAATTAAAACAATGCTCGACCCTTTCATTTTGCAACACACTCTATCACAGAGATATGAAAGTACTTAATTTGTAAATGTTCTCATTGTGTGTTCAAATAAAATCTAAATGGTTAACTAAACTGGTAATTATGAATTAATTAATTCAAGTTTTTAATTCAATTCAATTAAAAAAACTTTGTGTGTTTGCACATTTCTTTTACCTTATGGGGACCGTTTCTGATATAAACACTGACCTTGTTGGGACCTGTAATCCTCATGGTACTACAAAGCTAATGTGTCAAAAGATCATTGCTAAGGTCCTGGTTAAAGTCTGTGTAAAGTAAGAATAAATATGTGTTCTGAGTTTGACATACCACAGCAAAGTGTGTTGTTAACCACCCTGCCAAATTTGAATGATTAAAAAAATCGCCAAATATATGAAATTAGGCTTCAAAGTTGTGTAAAAGTTAGCCTCTTTCTCTGCTCCCAAACGCTGTGGGCGTGCCCGCCGAGTTCGCTGAAACCCCGCCCCCTACCAAGAGTCACCTGTCAATCAAAGTCACCACCTCTACCAGAAACATGGACCCCACGTCTGAGAGCTTTCGGCGGCTAGCTCGGCGGCTAACTCGGCAGCTAACTAGACTGTAGTAGTAATAGTGTTAGATATTAACAATAACTAGCCACTAGGCAGGTTAACCACTGAGGAGAGCGGACTTGGGGTCTTATATAGTAGGGGAGGGACCAGGGTCACACGGGTACGCCACTGCATCACGGGGTAGCCCTTTTTTGCAGGCCCAGAAAATCAGGAAAAATGAGAGGGTGAGAAACAGTTTAAGGCTCTATCTCCACAATTCAGTACTGCATAGTTACAGTATCAGCCTTTTCACATGTTTTCTGTAACCATTTTCCAACATGTATAATATGTTTAGAAGTAAATCAATG
This sequence comes from Scomber scombrus, assembly GCF_963691925.1. Lineage (NCBI taxonomy): Eukaryota > Metazoa > Chordata > Actinopteri > Scombriformes > Scombridae > Scomber > Scomber scombrus. Next base: position 33,108,734 of record NC_084972.1, on the reverse strand, counting down.
AATTGACTTTTCAGGGACTTTAAGGTTAGGGGTAAGGTTTGAATTGAGGTTAGGTTAAGGTTAGGGTTAGGCATGAACTGGTTATGGTTAGGGTTCGGGTTAGGCTGTACAAAATGAATGGAGTTAATGCAATGTCCTAACAAGAATAGCTGTGAAAACCTTTGTGGCCACACACACACACACACACACACACACACACACACACACACACACACACACACACACACACACACACACACGCACGCACGCACGCACGCACACACACACACACACACACACACACACACACACACACACACACACACATACCTACTACCAACATGTCGAAAACATGCAAATGCACACCCATGAATCCCAGGTTGTACCAAACACACAACATATAAAGTCAGATATTTCCTGGAGCCAGTTGGTGTCCTGCTGGTCCAAACAAAGGTAAGTACCACTTGTTGGACAATACATGATCACTTTTAATTGTGTTCTGACTCCATTTATATTTTGTCACTGGGGTGAAACTCTTCACTGAAATAAGAAATGTGTTACAAACTGAAAAATGAATGATTTGGAAGATATGAAACAGATAAATTCAACTAGAATAACTATTGACAAAAATGGATGGTGTTTAAAGACCTACTGTGTAAATCATTTTTCACATATCTCAATAGATTTATAAAGTCTTGGAAATTATACATACTGTGAAACTACATAGACTGTAAAAACTACAGTGAAGATTATCAAATGAGGTTACCCTTTGTTGTTTCTTAATTATCACACATTAATTGTTAAATTGTAAATACATTCCAATTTAATAATGAGTTATGTATTGATTTTAAATGTAAAGTTGATGCTCTGATGTTCTGGTTGAAATTGGTTCTTTGTTGTATTTGAGTGGCTTTATGCAGGATTATCCCTAAAACATTTAAGTTTTGTATTATTAGAATTTCCTGTTATAATTTATTCTGATTATTATAATATGTTTTTGATTTACTGTACAACTAGCACTAAAGATTCAAACATGTTGATTATGTTCTTTTTTTTATAAGCATTTAAATGCACTGTCTGGGTGATTTTTACTTTTTTCTAAATGTGGCTATATATCTAAAAAGTATCAGATGTGTAGTTTTTCTCTACCTCATTTTGGTCAAAGTGTGTCTTATATGTGTAAAGTTATCCATGAATGTATGTTGTAAAAGGGGGGTCCTTTTAAAATCACTGTTGTCTCATATTTAGGCTTATATGGTTATTTCTTACAGTACTTACTGTATTTGCTGTAAATATTTAAATGTAACTAAATTATATTATGTTTTCTTTCTTTTATTAGACTTCTACTTTCAAGAGATGAATGTGTCAGCTGCCAATGTGACAGTTGTTTTACAGTATCGAGACTCCTTCACTAAAGCTGTGACCAAGAATGTGATTGTTGTGGTTCTTGGGATCTCTATCAACTTCATTAATGCCAACCTCATTCACACCTTCCGCAAACACCAGGTCTGTTATTACTTTAATGACATGTCACCACTAATAATTCATTTACAGAAGATATCTGGTAGAAAGGGTTAGGGTTAGGGTTAGAGTTAGGGTTAGGGTTAGGTTTAGAGGTTCTATAGAAACCAAAAACATAAACATAGAAACATATGAATGTAGCATTAATGCCTTCACCCATTCAAGTTTTGCTTGTCAAGGCTAGACAGCATGGAGAAAAGTCAAATTACTGCTATAGAGATAATAGGAACCAGCAGTAGGCCTGCATGCTGGGAGCGCAGTGTTCTGGTAGGTACATAAGCTCTTTAAGATATGATGGAGCCTGACCATTAAGAGCTTTAAAAGTGAGGAGAATGATTTTAAATTCTATTCTAGATTTTACGGGAAGCCAATGCAGTGAAGCCAAAATAGGAGTAATGTGATCTCCTATTTCTGATCTCTTAACAGCTGCTTCAAGGGCAGGAGAGTTTTCACGACACCTGCTTTCCATAGATTAGATAGGTGTAAATGGAGCAAAAGTTACCATTAAAATCTAATTAATATTTAATTTCAGTTATTTATTATAAATATAACAACATATAATAATTATAATTTAATGTAACATACATAAAAATATTGTCTTTTGTCTCCATTTGCATACTTTGGTTCCCACCATCCAGATATTCTACATGAATCCCCGCTATGTCCTTTTTATTCACCTGGTGGTCAACGACATGATCCAAATGACGCTGACTGTCATCCTGTTTGTCATCAGCTACACCCTCTACAAATTAAATGTCTCCATCTGCTGCATCTTCATCCTGATTGCTCTTTTCACCACTGAAAACACTCCTCTGAACCTGGCCTGCATGGCGGTGGAGTGCTACATCGCCATCTGCCTCCCCCTTCGCCACATGCAGATCTGTACTGTGAAGAGAACTTTAATGCTGATTGGTTTAATGTGGATGACCAGCATGTTTTCTGTTCTCCCTGATCTCTTCATCACTTTAGCCACAGAGCCGCTGGACTTCTTTTATTCCCGAGTGTTTTGCCGCAGGGAAGTTGTCTTCCCACATCCTCTAGTTATTGAGAAGAGGGATATCACATATTCACTGTTTTTAGTTATAGTCTGGATTACCATATTTTACACTTACTTCAAGATCCTGTTTACTGCAAAGACAGCCAGCAAAGATGCAAAGAAAGCCAGGAACACTATCATCCTCCATGGGTTTCAGCTACTTCTGTGTATGTCTTCATATGCAACCCCTCATTTGAAAGATGCTCTGTTGCGATGGTTTCCTAAGAATATTGCGGACTCCCTCTTTGCTATTTACATTACGGTACAGATTCTGCCACGATCCATTAGTCCAATCATCTATGGCATACGAGACAATACTTTCAGGAAGTACCTGAAAAATGATCTGCTGTGTAAAATCAGCAAACCATAAGCAACCACTCTTAGACTATGACTGAGTGTTTCCAAAGAGGAAAACCTTTAGTCATCTACAAGATTTCCTCAGTGCACCCTTCAGTCCATACAACTTTGCCTGTTCATTTCATTCCAACAGACTCTTAAATTCATTTGTAACATGCAATGTAAAGTTCAGCCAGATACACAGCTGTTATGGAAATCATTCATTCATCCATCCACATATCTGGAAATGGGTCGTGGTGGTATCTAGGCATGGGCCGGTTACCGGTTTCAAGGTATACCACGGTATGAAAAAGTCACAGTTTCAAAACCGCTAAAATTTTCCGTCATACCGTTCCTACGGTATGAGCGTTTTTTTTCTTAATGTGACGTCTCGTCAGAGTGAAAGTGGAGGTCCCTCAGGTCGCGTGCAGCTGCAGCGTAAAGTACCCCTCCCCCACGCACCTCCGGTTGTTGTTACAAGCAGGTAGCTCTGCAGGCTGTATGATGGCTGGAGGAGGCGAGCCCCCCAAACTTTCCCCCCGTTTAAACGGACCAAGTCGGCTGTGTGGGAATACTTCGGCTACCGTAAAAAGACAGAAGGCCATGGCTTGGAGGAAGAAGGTTGTTTTTTTTCACTAAAAATAATTCATTTATGTCGTGACTTAAGGTGCAGGTTTAGCCTCAGTTAAAGGACTGCATTAAGGACTGCACTTATTTTTTTATTATTTATTTTTTATGTAGAAAGAATTGTTATTTTTTATTATTATTTATTTTAAATACATATTTACTAATGTTCCATCATGTTCTATATATTGTTTAAAAATAAAAGACTGTTCAATGGAAAAGTTTTCTTTTTTTGTTTTTAAATACAGACATTTCAAAATAACACATTTTAGAGCTTTAATCATAATACCGTGAAACCATGATATTTTTGCCTAAGGTTACCATACTGTCAGAATCTCATACCGGCCCATGGCATCAGACTAAACATCTTTCACCCCAGCTATTTTCTCCATGTCCTCCTGGGGGTTCTCAAGATGTTCCTAGGCTAGTAGAGATATGTAAACCTTTCAGCATATTCTGGGTCTGCTTCGGGGTCTTCTACCAGTTGGAAATGCCTCCAAAGAAAGACATCCAGGAGACAACTTAACCAGGTGCCCAAACCATCTCAGCTGGCTCCTTTTGATGTGAAGTAGCAGCAGCTCTACACCATCTATCCCTTGATGTCTAAGCTCCTAATTTGAAAAAAGCAGAGAAGCAATCATGAGGCCCCTAAAATGATCAAAGCTATTTAAAAAAACAAAACCTAATGCGATTGAGATATATAGAATTTTCACCAGTGTCAGAAAAATTCAAACAATGCTCGACCCTTTCATTTTGCAACACACTCTATCACAGAGATATGAAAGTACTTAATTTGTAAATGATCTCATTGTGTGTTCAAATAAAATCTAAATTGTTAACTAAACTGGTAATTATGAATTAATTAATTCAAGTTTTTAATTCAATTCAATTAAAAAAACTTCCCCATGTTTTTGCACATTTCTTTTACCTTATGGGGACCGTTTCTGATATAAACACTGACCTTGTTGGGACCTGTAATCCTCATTGTACTACAAAGCTAATGTGTCAAAACATCATTGCTAAGGTCCTGGTTAAAGTCTGTGTAAAGTAATAATAAATATGTGTTCTGAGTTTGACATACCACAGCAAAGTGTGTTGTTAACCACCCTGCCAAATTTGAATGATTAAAAAAATCGCCAAATATATGAAATTAGGCTTCAAAGTTGTGTAAAAGTTAGCCTCTTTCTCTGCTCCCAAACGCTGTGGGCGTGCCCGCCGAGTTCGCTGAAACCCCGCCCCCTACCAAGTGTCACCTGTCAATCAAAGTCACCACCTCTACCAGAAACATGGACCCCACGTCTGAGAGCTTTCGGCGGCTAGCTCGGCGGCTAACTCGGCGGCTAACTGTAGACTGTAGTAATAATAGTGTTAGATATTAACAATAACTAACCACTAGGCAGGTTAACCACTGAGGAGAGCGGACTCAGGGTCTTATATAGTAGGGGAGGGACCAGGGTCAAACGGGTACGCCACTGCGTCACGGGTGAGAGGGTGAGAAACAGTTTAAGGCTCTATCTCCACAATTCAGTACTGCATAGTTACAGTATCAGCCTTTTCACATGTTTTCTGTAACCATTTTCCAACATGTATGATATGTTTAGAAGTAAATCAATGAATTGACTTTACACAGACTTTAAGGTTAGGGTTAGGCATGAACTGGTTAGGGTTAGGGTTCGGGTTAAGCTGTACAAAATGAATGGAGTTAATGCAATGTCCTAAAAAAGAATAGCTGTGAAAACCTTTGTGGCCACACACACACACACACACACACACACACACACACACACACACACACACACGCACACTCACGCACACACACACACACACACACACACACACATACACACACACACACACACACACACACCTACTACCAACATGTCGAAAACATGCAAATGCACACCCATGAATCCCAGGTTGTACCAAACACACAACATATAAAGTCAGATATTTCCTGGAGCCAGTTGGTGTCCTGCTGGTCCAAACAAAAGTAAGTACCACTTATTGGACAATACATGATCACTTTTAATTGTGTTCTGATTCCATTTATATTTTGTCACTGGGGTGAAACTCTTCACTGAAATAAGAAATTTGTTACAAACTGAAAAATGAATGATTTGGAAGATATGAAACAGATAAATTCAACTAGAATAACTATTGACAAAAATGGATGGTGTTTAAAGACCTACTGTGTAAATCATTTTTCACATATCTCAATAGATTTATAACGTTTTGGAAATAATACAGGCTGTGAAACTATACAGACTGTAAAAACTACAGTGAAGATTATCAAATGAGGTTACCCTTTGTTGTTTCTTAATTATCACACATTAATTGTTAAATTGTAAATACATTCCAATTTAATAATGAGTAATGTATTGATTTTAAATGTGAAGTTGATGCTCTGATGTTCTGGTTGAAATTGGTTCTTTGTTGTATTTGAGTGGCTTTATGCAGGATTATCCCTAAAACATTTAAGTTTGTATTATTAGAATTTCCTGTTATTATTCCTGTTTATTATGATTATTGTTATATGTTTTTGATTTACTCTCTTAAAGACCTACTGTGTAAATCATTTTTCACATATCTCAATAGATTTATAAAGTTTTGGAAATACTGTAAAAACTACAGTGAAGATGATCAAATTAGGTTACCCTTTGTTGTTTCTTAATTATTAAACTTTAATTGCTTAATTTTAAATGTATTCAGATTTAATAACAAGAGTAATACATTGATTTTAAATGTGAAGTGCTCTGATGTTCTGGTTGAAATTGGTTCTTTATGATATTTGAGTGGCTTTATGCAGGATTATTCCTAAAACATTTACGTTTTGTATTATTAAAATGTCCTATTATAATTTATTATGATTATTGTTATATGTTTTTGATTTACTGTACAGCTAGCACTAAAGATTCAAACATGTTGATTATGTTCTTTTTTTATAAGCATTTAAATGCACTGTCTGGGTGATTTTTACTTTTCTCTAAATGTGGCTATATATCTAAAAAGTATCAGATATGTAGTTTTTCTCTACCTTATTTTGGTCAAAGTGTTTCTTATATGTGGAAAGTTATCCATGAATGTATGTTGTAAAAGGGGGGTCCTTTTAAAATCACTGTTGTCTCATATTTAGGCTTATATGGTTATTTCTTACAGTGCTTACTGTATTTGCTGTAAATATTTAAATGTAACTAAATTATATTATGTTTTCTTTCTTTTATTAGACTTCTACTTTCAAGAGATGAATGTGTCAGCTGCCAATGTGACAGTTGTTTTACAGTATCGAGACTCCTTAACTAAAGCTGTGATCAAGAATGTGATTGTTGTGGTTATCGGGATCTCTATCAACTTCATTAATGCCAACCTCATTCACACCTTCTGCAAACACCAGGTCTGTTATTACTTTAATGACATGTCACCACTAATAATGAATTTACTGAAGAAACCATCAGACGATTGTGGAATTGCTCTCTTTTCTGTCACCCACTGTTTTACAATGGGGGTTTCCTAAATCTGGAGATTTGATTAGCATTGACTTTAGAGTTTTGGGTTTTGTTTGGGTTAAGTTCATACTAAAATCCTAGTCATTTCCTGTTGAAAATCAGCTTGTGAAGTGATTGTCATGATAAGTCAACTTAACAACTGAAAACATTTCAAGAATTTTTTCCAAACAAGTAACTGCACACCTACATTTATCTCATCCATTTCTGACTTTTTTCATGGATGTAGTCAGGACAGTAATAGGTGATAGGAATATGACGTCTCCCTTCTTAATCCCACCTTTAGAAGTTCTGATTGGTTGATTGTTTATCGATACAGCAAAACAACCATCAGTGGGCACAACACCAGATCTGTATAAGTCACTACACAAAGCAGATATGTGGGTGGCAACTCAGAGGCCTGGTACCAGGCTCGGAGCTTAGCTGGAGAAGAAAAAGTTTGCTGCACCATTAATAAGTGGTTGCAAGTGAAAATGACAGAGGGCAGATACGGCGAGGTCCCCCAATTAACTTTTGAGCATATTGCATCCCTTTTTCAAGCTCAAAGCTCTGTCGTTCATAAATGTTTTCAAAGCTTTTCTCCTGTCTTCTGTACCTTCTTTCTCACCATCTAGATATTCTACATGAATCCCCGGTATATCCTTTTTATTCACCTGGTGGTCAACGACATGATCGTAGTGACAATGACCGTCACCCTGTTTATCGTCAGCTACACCATCTACAAATTTAATGTCTCCGTCTGCTGCGTCATTGTCCTGCTTCTTATTTTCACCACTGAAAACACTCCTCTGAACCTGGCCTGCATGGCGGTGGAGTGCTACATCGCCATCTGCCTCCCCCTTCGCCACATACAGATCTGTACCGTCAAAAGAACATCAATGCTGATTGGTTTAATCTGGATGACTTGCATCATCTCTGGTCTTCCTGATCTCTTCATTACATTAGCCACAGAACAGTTGGACTTCTTTCGTTCCCGAGTGTTTTGCGTCAGGGAAACTGCCTTCCCACATCCTCTCGCTGTTAAGAGGAGGGATATCACATATTCACTGTTTCTAGTTATAGTCTGGATTACCATATTTTACACTTACTTCAAGATCCTGTTTACTGCAAAGACGGCCAGCAAAGATGCAAAGAAAGCCAGGAACACTATCATGCTCCATGGGATTCAGATTCTTCTGTGTATGTCTTCATATGTAACCCCTCCGTTGAAAGAAGCGTTGCTGCGATGGTTTCCTAAGAATTATGCAGACTCCCTCTTTGCTATCTACATTATAGTTCAGATTCTGCCACGATCCATTAGTCCAATCATCTATGGCATACGAGACAATACTTTCAGGAAGTACCTGAAAAATGACTTGATGTATAGGGTCAGCAGACCATAAACAGCCATTCTCAGACTATGATTGAATCTTTCAAAAAAGGAAAACCTTTAATCATCGACAGGATTTCCTCAGTGCACCCCTCAGTCCATACAACTGTTCCTGTTCACATCTTTATATCAGACTCTTGGATTCATTTGTAACACACAATGTAAAGTTCAGCCAGACACACAGCTGTTATGTAAATCCATCCACCGGCTTATCCAGAAATGGGTCATGGTGGCACCAGACTAAGAAAGGAAACCAAACCATCCTTCACCACAGCAATTTTCTCCAGAAATTTTCTCTGTGTCCTCCTGGGGGTTCCCAAGGTGTTCCTAGGCCAGTAGAGAAAGACATCCAGGAGACATCTTGACCAGGTGCCCAAACCATCTCAGCTGGCTCCTTTTGATGTGAAGTAGCAGCAGCTCTACCCCAAGCTACCCCTGGATGTCTGAGTTCCTAATTTAACAACTGATAAATTGAGAGGTTTAATTTCTGGCTCAGCGTTTTCTTCATCACAACAGTCTGATACAATGTCAACATTACTGCTGATGCTGCACCGATCCACCGATCCACCTTACACTTCATCTTAACCTAACTCATGAATAAGACCCTGAGATAGTTAAAGTCCTTCACTCTGGGCAGCAACTCACTCCCCCTCTCTGCAAAAAGCAGAGAAGCAATACTGAGGTCCCCGAAATGATAAAAGTTTTGTAAAAAAAAAACCCTGATGGAATCCAGATATTGAATTTTCACCAGTGAATTCAAACAATACTCAACCCTTTCATTCTACAGTAAACTTTATCACAGAGATATGAAAGTACTTAATTGCAAATGTTGTTGTTGTTGTTGTTGTGTGTTAAAATAAAATTCAAATTGTCAACTAAATTGATATTTATGACTTAATTAATTCAAGTTTTCATATTGCCCTTTACAATTCAATTATAAAACTTTGTCCCCCATGTTTGTGCACATTTTTATTACCTTGCGGGGACCACACGGACCAGTAATCCTCATGGGGACCAAAGCCTGGTCCTGATGCGGCAAAACTTAGGCCTGAATTGGTTAGGGTTAGGGATAGGGCTAGGATTCTGGTTAGGCTGTACAAAATCAATGGAGTCAGTGCAATGTCCTTACAAGAATAGCTGTGAAAACAAACATCTGTCGCCACACACACACACACACACACACACACACACACACACACACCTACAACCAACATGTCGGAAACATGCAAATACAGTCTTGAATCCCAGGTTGTACCAAACACGCAACATATAAAGTCAGATATTTCCTGGAGCCAGTTGGTTTCATGCTGGTCCAAACAAAGGTAAGTACCACTTATTGGACAATACATAATCATTTTTAATTGTGTTTTTACTCCATTTATATTTTGTCACTGAGGTGAAACTCTTCACTGAAATATGAGATTTGTTCCAAACTGAAAAATGAGCAATTTGAAAGATAAGAAACAAGTTAATCCAACAAAAATAACTATTGACAAAAATGGATGGTGTTTAGAGACCTACCATGTTAATTCATTTTTCACATATCTCAATAGATTTATAAAGTTTTGGAAATGATACATACTGTGAAACTACACAGACTGTAAAAACTACAGTGAAGATTATCACATTTGTTGTTTCTTAATTATCACACATTAATTGCTTACTTTTAAAATTTATTCAGATTAGTGTAATACATTGATCTTAAATGTGAAGTGCTTTCATGTTCTGGTTGAAATTGGTTCTTTAGGATATTTGAGTGGTTTTATGCAGGATTATTCCTAAAACATTTACGCTTTGTATTATTAAAATGTCCTATTATAATTTATTCTGATTATTCTCATATGTTTTTGATTTACTGTACAGCTAGCACTAAAGATTCAAACATGTTGATTATGTTCTTTTTTTCTAAGCATTCAAATGCACTGTCTGGGTGAATTTTACTTTTCTATAAATTTGGCAATATATCTAAAAAGTATCAGATATGTACTTTTTCTCTACCTTCTTTTGGTCAAAGTGTTTCTTATATTTGGAAAGTTATCCATGAATGGATGTTGTAAAAGTGGGGTCCTTTTAAAATCACTGTTGTCTCATATTTAGGCTTATATGGTTATTTCTTACAGTGCTTACTGTATTTGCTGTAAATATTTAAATGTAACTAAATTATATCCATATATTTTTCTTTTATTAGACTTCTACTTTCAAGAGATGAACATGTCAGCTGCCAATGTGACAGTTGTTTTACAGTATCGAGACTCCTTCACTAAAGCTGTGACCAAGAATGTGATTGTTGTGGTTATCGGGATCTCTATCAACTTCATTAATGCCAACCTCATTCACACATTCCGCAAACACCAGGTCTGTTATTACTTTAATAACATGTCACCACTAATAATTCATTTACAGAAGATATCTGGTAGAAAGGGTTAGGTTTAGAGGTTCTATATAAACCAAAAACATAAACATAGAAAAATATGAATGTAGCATTAATGCCTTCACCCATTCAAGTTCTGCTTGTCAAGGCTAGACAGCATGGAGAAAAGTCAAATTACTGCTATATCAATCCATCCTTAAGTAATTTATGTGTATGTTACATTTAAATAACACCAACATTAAATTTTAGTGACGATTTTCAATAAACACAGAAGATAAGGAAGAGGCACAGTATGGCCAAAATCGTCACTGAGCAGAGTTAAACTGTAATTTAACAAAGTACATACAACACAGATTGTTAGAAATGTTAGGACTTGGTTTAAAAGCAGGTTTGTGTAAGACAGGAAGAGGAGAAGCGAAATGGTGGATATGATCCACATAGGGGATCATATGTCATGTGAGACTTCCAGTCATAGGACGTGACCGCAACATTCGAGACCATGATTAATTGCTTCGCACTCGTAAGCAATCTTACATTATCAGGCTGAAGAGGTTCCTAAAGGCTTCAGTCAGGCTTTATGGCTGCATGCAGGCCTTCCTTCGTCTCATGGGGCATTTGAGGCCTAACAGAAACAGTGTGTCTAATCAATCAATCAATCCATCAATCTTTATTTATATAGCTTCAAATCACAACAAAGTTATCTCAAGGCACTTTACACATAGAGCAGGTTCTAAACCGAACTCTTCAGGTTTAATTTTAAAGAAAACCAACATTCCCACATGAACAGCACTTGGCGACAGTGGCAAGAAAAAACGTCCTTTTAACAGGAAGAAACCTCCGAACCACACTCAAAGTGAGCGGCCATCTGCCTCGACTGGTTGGAGTAGAGAGGAGAGAGAGAGAAGCACATTGAAAATCAACATTGAAGCTAGTAGGTCCGGGACTGGAATCTGTCATCCGGACGTCTACAGGCCCAGATTACCTGTGAGACGAGAAAGCACAGACAACTCCAGGGAAGCAGTTTAGGTTATTGAATGTATTAATAGTACATGAATGTTAATGGATATAGATGGATAGAGAGAGAGAGAGAGAGAGAGAGAGAGAGAGAGGAGAGAGGAGCTCAGTGCATCATGGGTAGTCTCCCGGCAGTCTACGCCTATAGCAGCATAAACTAGGAGCTGGTCCAGGACAAGCCTGGCAGGCCCTAATTATAAGCTTTATCAAAAAGGAAAGTTTTAAGCCTACTCTTAAACATAGAGAGGGTGTCTGCCCTCCGGACCGAATCTGGGAGATGGTTCCACAGGAGAGGAGCCTGATAACTGAAGGCTCTGCCTCCCATTCTACCTTTAGAGATACTAGGAACCAGCAGTAGGCCTGTATGCTGGGAGCGCAGTGTTCTGGTAGGTACATAAGCTCTTTAAGATATGATGGAGCCTGACCATTAAGAGCTTTAAAAGTGAGGAGAATGATTTTAAATTCTATTCTAGATTTTACGGGAAGCCAATGCAGTGAAGCCAAAATAGGAGTAATGTGATCTCCTATTTCTGATCTCCTAACAGCTGCTTCAGGCTCAGCAGAAGGGCAGGAGAGTTTTCACAACACCTGCTTTCCATAGATTAGATAGGTGTAAATGGAGCAAAAGTTACCATTAAAATCTAATTAATATTTAATTTCAGTTATTTATTATAAATATAACAACATATAATAATTATAATTTAATGTAACATACATAAAAATATTGTCTTTTGTCTCCATTTGCATACTTTGGTTCCCACCATCCAGATATTCTACATGAATCCCCGCTATGTCCTTTTTATTCACCTGGTGGTCAACGACATGATCCAAATGACGCTGACTGTCATCCTGTTTGTCGTCAGCTATACCCTCTACAAATTAAATGTCTCCGTCTGCTGCATCTTCATCCTGATTGCTCCTCTGAACCTGGCCTGCATGGCGGTGGAGTGCTACATCGCCATCTGCCTCCCCCTTCGCCACATGCAGATCTGTACTGTGAAGAGAACTTTAATGCTGATTGGTTTAATCTGGATGACCAGCATGTTTTCTGTTCTCCCTGATCTCTTCATTACTTTAGCCACAGAGCCGCTGGACTTCTTTAATTCCCGAGTGTTCTGTCTTAGACAAACTGCCTTCCCACATCCTCTTATTGTTCAGAAGAGGGATATCACATATGCAGTGTTTCTAGTCATAGTCTGGTTTACCATATTTTACACTTACTTCAAGATCTTGTTTACTGTAAAGACAGCCAGCAAAGATGCAAAGAAAGCCAGGAAAACTATCATGCTCCATGGGTTTCAGCTACTTCTGTCTATGTCTTCATATGCATCCCCTCAGTTGAAAGAAGCTTTGCTGCGATGGTTTCCTAAGAATTATGCAGACTCCCTCTTTGCTATCTACATTACAGTTCAGATCCTGCCACGATCAATTAGTCCAATCATTTATGGCATTCGAGACAATACTTTCAGGAAGTACCTCAAAAAATATCTGTTGTGTAGGTCAGCCAACGGTAAGCAACCATTCTTGGACTACAATTGAGTGTTTAAAAAAAGTCTTTAGTCTTAACCTTTAGTCATCAACAGATTTCCTCAGTGCACACCTCAGTCCGTTCAACTTTGTCTGTTCACTTCTTTTCATCAGGCTCTTAAATTTATTTGTAACACAATATAAAGTTCAGCTAGACACACAGCTGTTGGGATACTTTTGTGTAATTCCATCCATCTATTCATCCATTAATCTGGAAATGCATTGCAATGGCATCAGACTGAGTAAGGAAATCCAGACAACTGGATTCACCAAGGCCATGCCCTCTAGCTCTTCCTGGGAATGCCAACGTATTTCCAGAGAGATAAAAAGATATTCTTAGTCCACAAAGCACATGTAGACTGGATGTGCAAGGGTTAGGGTTGGGTGTCCTTGCAAGGGTGAAGCCGGTCCTCTGTTCAATGGCAAGGATGAAATCCCCATTGTTTGTCCTGAATCTCAGGTTCGACAGTCAGTCGGAGCATTCTGTCCAGCACCCTGGCATAAGCTTTTCTTGAGTAGTGAGAACCCCTGCTCCCCTTTTTTTAGATGATGGGAACCACTACCCTGGTCTGCCATTACACACGCATCATCCCAGATCTTCATGTGACACTGAAGAGGCATGCTTACCATGATAGCTCAATAATGTCTAGAACCTTCAGCATCTCAGGGCAAATCTCATCCAGATATTGTCTCCTTGTACTGAGGAGCTTTCAGAAACCTCTACATGGGATATGAGTGAGGCTTCCCCTGAGTTGTCCATCTCTGTGTCCTCCACAGAGGGCATGTTGGTTGTGTAAATCCAAACTCATAAATGGATATATTCATGGGACATGCAGATCAAAGCTGTATGTCAAGTTATTCAGTGTTCAAAAAATATAGTTGTACAAGATATCGGGGGGGGGGGGGGGGGGGGGGGGGGGTTTAATACAAAAACCCAAATTGGTCTTTGTGTTACAGCAAGTGTAAAGTTTTTAACCAATAACTGTAACTGAAATATCCAAATGTATTGCACTTTAATTGACATTGCTTTAATCATAAAGATCTTACTTGTAAAACAAAGTGTATGACAATTTGAGTTTTTGCTGCTGCGCTCATATGAAACACATTCAGAGAAACATTCAAGTTGACTAACTAGTTGATTAGTTGTAATTTTACCATTTATGTTCAACTGATGTTACAAAAATTATGTCCTGTGTTTGAACTTCATTCATTCATTTTCCAAACCGCTTATCCTCTCTAGAGGGTCGCGGTGGGGCTGGAGCCAATCCCAGCTGTAATTGCACGAGAGGCAGGTTACACCTCGGACAGATCGCCAGTCCATCGCAGTGTTTGAACCTCACTTTCAGATAATTAAAATTACTTCGTCAATTATTATTGGGTTTTTGTTTCTCCAACAGAGAGACCATGTCAGTCTCCATATCAAACCTGGTCCAATTTGCTAATCTCAGGGTCAAATATACCTCCTGTTCAATATAAAGTGCCACATTTTGATATAGAGCTTTAAAATTCCCGCATCCTATAAAAGAAAAATTGAGTGGTAGACACAAACATCCAGAGTCAGAAAGCAGGAGCTGGACCAAATAACAAAATCTGTAAAAGCCAGGCGGGGAGTACCGGTCCTCTGAAATGAGGCCAACGCGGAAGTAACTTTAAAACTGCATTCTATCAAAAGGCCACCAGGGGGCGACCGTTTTGGTGTCAAAAGGACTTCCGTCCCTATACAAGTCAATGGAGAATTCACCAACTTCTCATTTGATTTCTAACCTCAGTAAACGTTTTCAAAATGTGTTTATGGTCTCAATCGCTACTTTAAAGCCTTCTTCAATGCAGTATGATGTTCATTTGTGAAATTTTGGCCTCCCTGATTTTATATTTGATGATAAAGCAGGGTATGCATTAGGGCGTGGCTACATTGTAACTGACAGGTTGATTGATTCACAGGTTCAGGAGGGCGCCTCATGCTCCTCCTGATGCCCATATAAGTAGAATCCGTGTTTTCATTTTTCCCGGCATGCACCGGAAATTTTCAAGATGGCTCTGCCCAGATCCGATACTATTGGCCTCCGAGCAGCAGTCCACAAACCAATGGGTGACGTCACGGATGTTACGTCCATTTCTTATATACAGTTTATGGTTTTGCCGCATCAGGACCAGGCTTTGGTCCCCATGAGGATTACTGGTATCACGAGATACATAACTGCAGTCATAAAATATGATGATACGCACACACTCACAAACAGACTAGCATGCACACAAGCATACCTACATAAAACATAACATGCAAACACACATCCCTGAATACTGAGATGTCTGCTAACCACACCAAGTCATTTTCTGGAGCCACTTTGTTGACATGCTTGTCTATCTGCATTAGCTGGGGTAAGTTCCACTTACTGTACACTGCACTTTTATATATCAAAAATGTCACATGAAGTATTAGAAGTGATGTGAAATGTGAAGTGAATGAAATGTTTTCATAATCTAATTCATGTTCCTATCTTGCTCTTACTGTTAATGTAAATCAGATAGTCAAATAGGTCTATTTGCTGTGCATAAAATGCAAAAGCAACTATTTCTAGAACACCGGGCTATGTTGGATGACTCAAAAATAAATTTACAACTGAAATGTAAACTATTTTTTAAGCGGTTGAGATGCAATTTAAATAATCTCGGCTGATAAAATTACTGTAATAAACGGATCAACTGACTAAATGATTATCTTCTTTTCAACAATTGACTTTTTGTGGTCATGCTGTTTTGTTTTATATTACCACACTTTTATTACATGACTGTAAATATTTTAATTTAAAGTCCAGTGAGTAAAATATTGATTTTTATATTTTAGGTTGATGATCTGTTTGTCTGCTTCAGGTGAGTTCTTCCTCCAAAAGAACTCACTCATGCAAAATGATTTTCTTCACAATTATCATAATTCAAAGTATTTAATTCATTGATGTTACTACTAAACTACTATTCTTATTCATTGTCAGCATGCTGTCGGACCAGCTATATGCAAGTTCAAACATTTCTTAGTATGAAGAGTTAAGATACAAACCTCAGATTTACACCTCACCCAAGCTTGTTGTAAGTTGTTAGAAAGATGGGAAACCAAAATACATTTTCTCTCATTACGTTGTATAATGAATAATGTGGAGAATTTTTGTAAATGCGAAACTTTTTAGGATCCATTTTATGTCTTAGACTCTATAGGCCTGCACTGCTCCTGACAATAGTGAGTTAGTGAGTTAGTTAGTAATGTGAATCATTTTATTTTAATGATGATTTTTTAATGATGAAATACTGTTGCCATGGTGAAATATTTGTCAGACATAAAATCTTCCACAAAAGAATTACCTGTTAATAATGAATTATTTGGCATTTTATAGACCAAACAACTAATCTTATGTGAGAAAATAATCGTCAGATTAATTGATGATGAAAATAATTGCTAGTTGCAGACCAACATTTTACTGAAAAATGTAGTCCTTAAGTAATCATACACGGTCGCCCATAAAGTTGGAATAATTTTGTTTTCAGACACATTCCTCTTTTTATTTTCTATTTATACACATCAGTAATCACCTTTGACCAGGTGCAATGAGATTGATCAATACAATTTTGACAATATATACACTTTATCTATCAAGAATAAATCACATTTTCACAATCATTTCATGGAAAGAGGTAAAAATATTTTATTCCAACTTTATTGGCGACTGTGTATAATGAGCAATAAAACATTAAGACTGACTTCATCATCAATCGCACTTATACACCAAACAGTCTTTTCTCTGCAGGGAGACCAGTACAGCTGCCTGTTTCTATGGTTAATGGTAGTGTACCTGAACATGACATGTTTTTAAGTTGATTTTGATATTGAGTTCAATTCGGCTTTACATAACGCTCTACACTATAGTTGTTATCATCTGACAATATGTTCTTAAATTGAATAAATCAACAGAGCACTTGTCTTTATACATATGGAACAATTTGCTCTTGACTTTATGTATATTGTTTTGAAAAATAAAAAATCAGTTAATCATAGAAAACAAATAATTCACCACTCTAATCCAAGGGTGTCTGCTTAATATCCCAGTTGGAGAGCTTTCCCTGTTTCCCTGTAAGTGTATGGTGTTACAATTCACATGATAAAAGAAACCCAAAATGCCAAATGCATAATTTTCTTTAATTTAAATATGATGATTCACATGAATGTGTCTTATGAAGTTGGCATGATTGTGGGTACATTAGTGACACAAATTGAATTCTCTCTGTGACTAAAGAAAGTCATTAAAAAAAGAGTGCTTACAGTAAATGATATTGTAAATGATATTCAATGTACTTACTTATATGACTTTTTAAAAAACAGTTGGTTTCCACATTTAAGAAACTGGAGCAATCAAATGTTTGACATAAAATCTATAATCGATAAATTGACAAATTGTTGCAGCTCTTGAAAAATGTAATACCATTTTGAAAAACTTCATCTTGAAGAGGGCTGATGACTCTTTGAGATGTTAAATGGAGTTAAAAATAGCAGAAGGTTAGATGACTGCATTTTTTGGTATTCATTTTAAAAGGTGATTTTACTGATTTAATAGATGTAGGTATATTTATGTATATTTGTAGTTGTAAGATTGTCCTGTGATCTGTGTGACATTGTATTTGGGCTGATAAGCTAAAATTGTTGTACTATATAATTATTTTAGATACTGTATTTACTAATATCTGAATAACATCATGTTTTCTTTTTTGTAAGAGTTAACTTCAGCTGTCAAGAGATGAACATGTCAGCTGCCAATGTGACAGTTGTTTTACAGTATCGAGACTCCTTCACTAAAGCTGTGACCAAGAATGTGATTGTTGTGGTTCTCGGGATCTCTATCAACTACATTAATGCAAACCTCATTCACACCTTCCGCAAACACCAGGTCTGTTATTACTTTAATAACATGTCAACACTAATAATTCATTTACAGAAGATATCTGGTAGAAAGTGTTAGGGTTAGGGTTAGAGTTAGGGTTAGGGTTAGGGTTAGGGTTAGAGTTAGAGTTCTATAGAAACCAAAAACATAAACATAGAAAAATATTAATGGGTTAGGGTTAGGGTTACTGCTATATCAATCCATCCTTAAGTCATTTATGTGTATGTTACATTTAAATAACACCAACATTAAATTTTAGTGATGATTTTCAATAAACACAGAAGATAAGGAAGAGGCACAGTATGGCCAAAGTCGTCACTGAGCAGAGTTAAACTGTAATTTAACAAAGTACATACAACACAGATTGTTAGAAATGTTAGGACTTGATTTAAAAGCAGGTTTGTGTAAGAGAGGAAGAGGAGAAGCTAGATGGTGGATATGATACACATAGGGGAATATGTCATGTGAGACTTCCAGTCAGAGGACGAAGCCGCAACACTCGAGACCATGGCTGATTGTTTCGCACTCGTAAGCAATCTTACATTATCAGGCTGAAGAGGTTCCTATAGGCTTCAGTCAGGCTTTATGGCTGCATGCAGGCCTTCCTTCGTCTCATGGGGCATTTGAGGCCTAACAGAAACAGTTTGTCTAACAGCTGTTTCAGGCTTGGCAGAAGGGCAGGAGAGTTTTCACAACATCTGCTTTGCAGAATAGATTAAATAGGTGTAAATGGGGCAAAAGTTACCATTAAAATCAAATTAATATTTAATTTCAGTTATTTATTATAAATATAACAACATATCATAATTATAATTTAATGTAACATACATAAAAATATTGTCTTTTGTCTCCATTTGCATACTTTGGTTCCCACCATCCAGATATTCTACATGAATCCCCGCTATGTCCTTTTTATTCACCTGGTGGTCAACGACATGATCCAAATGACGCTGACTGTCATCCTGTTTGTCATCAGCTACACCCTCTACAAATTAAATGTCTCCGTCTGCTGCATCTTCATCCTGATTGCTCTTTTCACCACTGAAAACACTCCTCTGAACCTGGCCTGCATGGCGGTGGAGTGCTACATCGCCATCTGCCTCCCCCTCCACCATGTGCAGATCTGTACTGTGAAGAGAACTTTAATGCTGATTGGTTTAATGTGGATGACCAGCATGTTTTCTGTTCTCCCTGATCTCTTCATCACTTTAGCCACAGAGCCGCTGGACTTCTTTCGTTCCCGAGTGTTCTGTCTTAGACAAACTGCCTTCCCACATCCTCTTATTGTTCAGAAGAGGGATATCACATATGCAGTGTTTCTAGTTATAGTCTGGTTAACCATATTTTACACTTACTTCAAGATCCTGTTAACTGCAAAGACAGCCAGCAAAGATGCAAAGAAAGCCAGGAACACTATCATGCTCCATGGGTTTCAGCTGCTGTTGTGTATGACCACATATGTAGCTCCGCAATTATTAAACGTCTTGCAGCAATGGTTCCCTAAGAATCATGCAGATTTCCTCTTTGCTTATTATATTATAGTACAGGTCCTGCCACGATCAATTAGTCCAATCATCTATGGCATACGAGACAATACTTTCAGGAAGTACCTAAAAAAATATCTGTTGTGTCAGGTCAGCAAACCATAAGCAACCATTCATAGACTATATTGGAGTCTTTAAAAAATAAAATAAAAAGTCAACTCCAGGGTTTCCAGAGTGCATTCCTCAGTCCCGGAGTAGTATCTGTTCGGCCTTATGTCTTATGAACTTTTTGTATTGTCTTCATCTTGTAACATCTTGTGATATGCCAACATATGTTTGTCTTAGGTTAAAGGGCAGCCATAGATAAAGGGACAGAGGCTGTTTTATCCAGAGTGATAAATCATTTAGAAGGTGGAGTTTTCATTAGATTAAAATTACCTGTGAAAGTACCTTTGGTAACCATGAATGAGTTGGATAAACTGGTTGTTTTGTATCTGCCAGTAGCACAGCCATAACTGTTAAATACTGTATACAATTTGAATGTTTTATGTTGGCTAGTTTTTATAAAACTTGAAATGCCATAAAGCGGTGCTTGAAGTTTATGCACTGTAAAACATTTCAAGTTGGTTGTACTTTGAAATGAAAAATTCACCTGCTGCCTTGAAAATGCAAGTTAACTCAACTTTAAGATTAACTTTGTTTCAACTCAGAAATAAATGTTTATAAAGTACATGGTACACAACAGAACTTCAAACTGACTTCTTGCATTTGTTCAAAAATATTTAATTTATTTGAAACATGTATCAGTTTAAACATAAAGTCTTGAAATGAACAACAGTGTTGCACATTTATACATCTCAAACATGCCTTTACACCAATACAGACCCCACATATGTTGTGTGCTGGGAAAGGAAAGACAGATGGGCAGATGTTATACAGTGAGTCAAAATGTGAGGTAAAAGGCAAAAAAAAATCTCATTATGAACAAAAACAATGTTGTAGGGGAGACCAGGGCTTGTTGTCACACGGGTAAATTGTCACATTGCAATTATCTTCTCCACCAGAGCACACAACTAAAAAGTGGAATACTAGTTTTCTTTCTTTACATGGTCAGGTGTCATGTCCTGTCTGAGAAGAGAATAGCACATTGTGAGCTGAGATGAGCACCAATTAATCATTTTGCACAACACAAAGTAAAAAATATCAACTTGATATATTTCAAAATAAGCTTCTTTCAGGTAAAAATCCTAACAGTGATAAATGTGGACTTGTTAGAGGAGAGATTTAGGCATCCTGTCATACCTTAATCATTGTTCTGTTTTAAGATAACTTTAAACTAGAGCTAGCTTTAGCAAACATGGTAGTTTGGGGCAACATGTCTCAGTCATTTTGGGGTTAGTTGTCACATATGACTTAGTGAGGAAATTCATTTGTCAGGTTTTGTTTGAGTTTTTATGAATGGATCTTCGAGTTGTTGTTGGAACTATGGCCACATTTCAGGACTGGTTTAAATTTCATAATTTTTGTAGTTCAATTCAATCTTGAATTTTGAGTTTAAGAAAGGTAAAACCAGCATTTGAGGCTGAGAGCCATAGTCAATGGCCATGTCCAATTACCTTTTTCTAACTCAATGATAAACATTGTCTGTGCCTGACTTCAATGTTCACTTTCAAGTAAAAAAAATAACAATAATTTAATCGTTGTTTTATTAGAAATAGAAAATCCAGTGTGACATCTTACCCCGTATAGTGAGACAACTTACCCGATGGTGGGGCAACATGTCACATGTTCACACTCTCCATTTGATTGCCTATAACTCTGCACTGACACAAGATATGAAAATGACATGAACACAAAATATATACCTGAGACTTTGGTCTTTCATCTGGTACACAAAAAATATGATGTATTGATTCCAAGAAATATATGAAAGTGAAAAAAGTGTGACAACAAGCCCCAGTCTCCCCTACATCATAAACACCAAAAATGCAAACTGGGAATGAGAGCCTTTTAAAATCTTCCATGTCTAAAAGACTTTTAACAGAATTCTAAACACAATTATGTTTGTTTTCATTATATTTTAACATACCTTTAACAACCATCTCTCTGCTGGAAAGGAGGTGATCTTCTCTTAATAATGCTGTATTATTCTACCATTGGAGAAGAATGCACAAAACATTTCCTATTCATGAACTGGACAGTCTTGTTGACTCTTGTGAACAGAAAGGACAAAAAATAATGTTTAAAAAAATTAAACTTAAAATGTGTGAAATAAAGAAGATTTATATTAAGGTTTGCAACTACACATCAATCTGTTTGTGGGTGAAAAAAGTTCTCATAGAATCCGAAGTTTAAACCTAAAGTTATATCTAAGCCTTCTTTTAATTTGTCACCTGTATGCTCTAATTTTACCCTATAAAAGAATTACATCATACACACACACACACACACACACACTGTGTGACTCAGGTTAAAAGTGTGTGTGCGTTAAATGAACCTGCTATAAAAATAAAATCTTCTCTTGCTTCTCTGCTTCTCTTGCTATAAGAAAATCTGATTCATCTCAAGATCAGAATCCATTACTATCTGAGGTCAGTATGGGATTGTTTACACTTAACTGCTAATGTCATTTTAAAGATGTGAGAATGTTTGTTTTTAAATGATATTCACTGTATTATGTTGTTGTATGATGTGTGTCTTCTGCTTTTGAAACAAGTTAATCGGATGCCGACATGAATTTCACATCTGGGAACGAAACTCTGACACCGGCTGTGAATTACCGGGACAGCTTTGTCATGGCTGTTGGCAAGAATGTGATTGTTGTTGTCCTCGGCATGACCATCAACTACATCAATGCCACCATGATCCACACATTCAACAGGCATCATGTGTGTAAACTAGTTTTATTTTTAATATAAAAGCAAAAGACAAAGTTAGTTAAGGGAGTAAAGAAGGGAGTCAATCAATCAATTAATTTTTATTTATATTGCACCAAACCACAACAAAAGTTTAACTCAAGTCACTTAATATATTATTGTACATTATGTATGCATGTATAATGTACAATGAATGTATGAAATTAGAATTACCTTTTTTCCCTTTTTCTCCTGTAAGGTTTATGGAAGGAGATGGTGTAAAATTGATTCATTACTGCTGATTCTTTTCTTAAATGCCTGTATGACACATAAAAGCTCACATTTAAAATGCTAAAAAAGGAAATGTTTGTCATTTTTCCTTGACTGAAACAACTGAATTGAAACTACAAACGATTGATTGTCATAATAATTACCAATGTATTTTCTTTCAATACACTACTTAATTAGTCAACAAATTGTTGCAGCTCTAGTTGGTTTAAAGTGTATCTTATTGTGTTGAAAGTATTTTTGCATCGACTACTTTTTCTACCTACTGTATCTTGCTTTAAATTCTCTCATTTCTGCTGCACATGTGTTTACTCTGGAATAACACATACAATTAGTTGATTTCACATTTAAAATCAAAAGCACAAAACATCAATTTAGTGGACAGGCAGTGAGAACAAATGAGCATTTATTAAACTTAAAGCTGCAGTATTATTTTGATTAATCGATTGTTGGTTGGACTTTTGACTTTTGGGAAGTTATGACAGTCATTATAGACAAAATGGCTATGTAAAGAATCCATAATGAAATTAATTATTTGACACCCTAATTATACTTAAACCATCACTACCTTATGTTCCACCAGAATACAATGACTGTTAGAAATATTGGGAAAGTTGTATTAACATACTTCTGAACTGTTTGCATGTGTAATATTCTACAATCTAATCCCCCAATTCTGCTGTTCAATTCAGATCTTCAAGTTGAACCCTCGCTACATCCTTTTCATCCACCTGGTGTTTAACGACCTGATCCAGCTGACAACCAGCATCACCCTCTTTGTCTGCACCTACACCTTCCACACTATCTATGTCTCCCTCTGTTGCCTCCTCATCTTGCCAGCGGTCTTCACCACACAGAACACCCCCCTGAATCTCGCTTTCATGGCTGGAGAGTGCTACATTGCTGTCTGCATTCCTCTCCGCTATAACTACATATGTACAGTCAAAAGAACATACACTGTAATTGGCATAATCTGGACAATGAGTTCACTTTCTGTTCTGCCAGATATCTTCATCCTCTTGGCCACTGAACCTCTAGATTTCTTACATGCCAGAGTGTTCTGCAAAAGGGATAGTGTGTTTCGGAGCACCTACAGCTTAAAGAAGAGAGATGCATCTCATATATTGTTTCTGGTAGTTGTTTGGATAACTCTGTTCTACACTTACTTCAGAATTTTGATTGTGGCCAAAGCTGCTAATACAGATGCTAAAAAGGCAAGAAACACTATCCTCCTTCATGGCTTTCAAGTGTTGTTGTGCATGATAACCTACGTGCAACCTATGTTAGTTACATTTCTCACATACTTGTTCCCAGGAGGGCTGGCATCCATACTTTTTGCTCTATATGTTATAAACCAAATCCTTCCTCGCTTCATCAGTCCTATTGTCTATGGGTTAAGAGACAGTACTTTCAGAAAGTACTTCAAACGGTATCTGATGTGTGCAATAAATGAAAACAACCATGTCAAGTGAAAACTGAAGGCACTCTCTAGATATTGATATCTGACTGTCAGACTTTTGTTTTACGCAGCTTAGTAAATCTGAAGAACCTTAACCAGTTGTGAAATAAGGATTCATTACACAAACAGTGAAAAAGTTCACTGATTATCAGCTCGAGAATTGGAGACATAGCACTAAGATCAGTAATAAAAGGTATTAAGTGAGATTAAGCTGGCACAAACCTCGTGAGACCATTACAGATCATTACATGTCAGATTATGGTCTAACTGGGTAAGTTGTTAATGTTCAGTGAGTGACAACCTGTCATGTTTAATATAGTAATCAAAGGTGCAGTATAATAAAATATGATTGTTATTATGTTCTGACTGCAAACCATCATAGATATTTTGGTTTCTTAAATGTACTTCAGGTGGTTGACAGCCCTTCCTATTCTGGACAGTGACTATTGTGTTTAAAATTAATTATGACATTAAAAAAGAATATTAGAGCCATTTACTTGTCTATGGAAATATTTAGTAAATGTTTTGGCCTGTGCAATCATCCAGATGTCAAATGTTACTGCACTGTAATTTACACAGAATAAAATTCAGGACAATCTGGACCAAAATGACAGTCTGATTAATTTACTTTTTTCCAGTAGTTCAAC
Source organism: Scomber scombrus (assembly GCF_963691925.1). Classification (NCBI taxonomy): domain Eukaryota; kingdom Metazoa; phylum Chordata; class Actinopteri; order Scombriformes; family Scombridae; genus Scomber; species Scomber scombrus. The sequence continues at coordinate 33,083,799 of NC_084972.1, read as the reverse complement.
AGTTGCTACAGTCAATGCCTTTACCTCTCCATCCATCAATCCATCTTCTTGCCACTTTATCAGGGGGTCGGGACGCTGGGGCAGCAGCCTAATCAGGGAAGCCCAGACTTCCCTCTTCCCAGCCACTTCGTCCAGCTCTTCCCGGGGGATCCCGAGGCGTTCCCAGGCCAGCCAAGAGACATAGTCTCTCCAGCGTGTCCTGGGTCTTCCCCAGGATCTCCTACCGGTGGGACGTGCCCTGAACACCTCACCAGGGAGGTGCCTGGGAGGCATCCCAACTAGATGCCCGAGCCACCTCATCTGGCTCCTCTCAACACGGAGGGGCAGCGGGTCTACTCTGAGCTCCTCCCGGATGACCGAGCTTCTCACCCAATCTCTAAGGGAGAGCCTAGCCATCCTACGGAGGAAGCTCATTTAGGCCGCTTGTACCCGCTATCTCGTTCTTTCGGTCACTACCCAAAGCTCATGACCATAGGTGAAGGTAGGAACGAAGATCGACTGGTAAATTGAGAGCTTTGCCTTTCGGATCAGCTCCCTCTTCACCACGACGGATCTGTGCAGAGCCCGCATTACTGGAGAAGCCGCACCAATCCACTTGTTGACCTCCCGCTCTATCCTTCCCTCACTCGTGAACAAGATCCCGAGGTACTTGAACTCCTCCACTTGGGACAGGATCTCCCTCCCCGACCCGGAGAGTGCCCTCCACATTTTTTCCGGCTGAGGACTATGGACTCGGATTTGGAGGTACTGATTCTCATCCCGGCCGCTTCACACTCAGCGGGGAAACCGATCCAGTGAGAGTTGGAGATCACGGTCTGATGAAGCCAACAGGACCACATCATCTGCAAAAAGCAGTGACCCAATCCTGAGGTCACCAAACCGGAACCCCTCAACGCCCTGGCTGCGCCTAGAAATCCTGTCCATAAAGATTATGAACAGGATCGGTGACAAAGGGCAGCCCTGGTGCAGTCCAACCCCCACTGGAAACGAGTCCGACTTACTACCGGCTATGCGGAACAAACTCTGACACCGGTCCTACAGGGAATGGACGGCCCGTATCAGGGGGTCCGATACCCCATACTCCCGGTGAACTCCCCGAGGGACACGGTCGAATGCCCTTCAAGTCCACAAAACAAATGTGGACTGGTTGGGCAAACTCCCATGCACCCTCAAGGATCCTGCAGAGGGTATAGAGCTGGTCCACAGTTCCACAACCCGGACGAAAACCACTTTGCTCCTCCTGAATCCGAGGTTCGACTATCCGACGAACCCTCCTCTCCAGTACCCCCGAATAGAGATAAAGACCTTAACAGGGAGGCTGAGGAGTGTGATCCCCCTATAGTTGGAACACACCCCCATTTTAAAAAGAGGGACCACCACCCCCGTCCACGCGATGTTGCAGAGTCGTGTCAACCATGACAGTCCCACAACATCCAGGGCCTTGAGGAACTCCGGGCGGATCTCATCCAGAGAGCTTTTTGACCACCTTGGTGACCTCAGCCCCAGAGATAGGAGAGCTCACACCTGGGTGACCAGGCCCTGCTTCCTTACTGGTCTTCGAAGTATTCCTTCCACCGATCCACAACGTCCCGAGTCGAGGTCAGCAGCGCACCGTACCCACCGTACACAGTATTGACGGTGCACTGCTTCCCCCTCATGAGACGCCGGATGGTGGTCCAGAACCTCTTCGAAGCCATCGGAAGGCGTTCTCCATGGCCTCACCGAACTCCTCCCATGTCCGGGTTTTTGCCTCAGCGACCGCCGCACCTGAACTCCGTTTGGCCTGCTGCCTCCGGAGTCCCAACAGGCCAAAAAGGCCTTATAGGCCTTTTTGAGCTTGACGGCATCCCTTCTTCAGCTTGACGGCATCCCTCACCGCTGGTGTCCACCAGCGGGTTCGGGTATTGCCGTCACGACAGGCACCGACCACTTTACAGCCACAGCACCGGTCGGCCGCCTTGACAATGGAGGCACTGAACCTGGCCCACTTGGACTCAATGTCCCGCGCCTCCCCCGGTACATGGTCTAAGCTCTCCCAGAGGTGGGAGTTGAAACACTTTCTGACAGGAGACTTTGCCAGACGTTCCCAGCAGACCCTCACAATACGTTCGGGCCTGCCAGGTCTGACCGGCATCCTCCCCCACCATCGGAGCCAACTCACCATCAGGTGGTGATCAGTTGACAGCTCCACCCCTCTCCTTGCCCGAATGTCCAAGACATGCGGCCGCAAGTCCGACGACACGACTAAAAAGTCAATCATCAAACTGCGGCCTAGGGTGTCCTGGTGCCATGTGCACATATGGACAACCTAATGCTTGAACATGGTGTTCGTTATGTGAACGAGACGAGCACAGAAGTCCAATAACAAAACACTGCTCGGGTTCAGATCGGGGGGGCCGTTCCTCCCAATCACACCCTTCCAGGTCTCACTGTCACTGCCGACGTGAGCGTTGAAGTCCCCCAGCAGAACAAGGGAATCCCCAGAGGGAGCACTCTCCAGCACCCCCTCTAAGGAGTCCAAAAAGGGTGGATACTCTGAACTGCTGTTTGGACCATAGGCACAAACAACAGTTAGGATCCGTCCCCCCACCCGAAGGCGGAGGGAGGCTACCCTTTCATCCACTGGGGTAAACTCCAACATACAGGCACCAAGCCGGGGGGCAATAAGTATGGATGAGAGTCCAACCCCTCTCGAGTCCACTGGAAGAGGGTCCCATGTTTCCTCTTCTGGCTCCAGGGGAGGGCCCCGGTCACCCGTGTCCGGGCAGGGGAAACGAGGTTCCATTTATAGTACTCATCATAATGGGTCTTGTGAGTTACGCTTTGTCTGGTCCCTCCCCCAGTACCCGTTTACCATGGGTGACCCTACCAGGGGCATAAAGCCCCCGACAACTGAGCTCCTAGGGTCATTGGGACACGCAAACCCCTCCACAACGATAAGGTGCAGGGAGGGGGTCTTTACCTCTACTTCCATTAAATGAGTTTTGGATATTAAAAACTGGACATTTAAATAAGAATAGAAAAAGTATTTGTCATGTTTTCTTTTAGGAAAATAATATAATGCTGACATACCTTAAGAAATGTAATTCTCATTAAGATAATACTGATAAAGTAATGTTGTATTAAAGAGGTTTGGCTGTTGCACTTCATGGTATTGATCATTAAAGTGAAAACATAAAAAGAAAATATATGAGTTCATTGTGCCTCATTTCAGAACCAGGGGCTATCCATTGTTTGGATTTCTTATTAGTGTTGCCAAACACAAATATGCTGCAGAACACAGCAAACAAATTAACACCTAAAGAGTAAACACTAACTGTGTCCTCTGTATTCATTTGTTCTCCAAACAACGGTATTGATTCTTAGATTTAAAAAAAGTTTTCAAACTCTTCTCTTTTTTCCACTTTTCATGCTAAATCTATTATTATTTGTTTTGACTGACTGTAAGCATACTGTGTTTTAATTACCAACAGACAACTGATGTCTCCTAACTTCTGCACAGCTGATTATACGTATGACATCATTACTGACATTCTCATGCGCCCAATTTTATTATAAAGCCATCAGACTGACTTCACATTGATTTCAAAGTGGAGACTGAAGTGCCTGAGGTGAGAATGTCTTTGATGCTTTCATTGTATTAGTGCTATATTCTGTTATTTTGTGGTTTAAAGTATTGTGAAGCTTTTCAACTGTATTTGTGTTTTTTTAAACAATAATCACTTTTGTAACTCCTTAATTGAACATATCATATCTCTAAAGAAATTCAGCAATTAGATGAAGTTTTAAGCAGCAGAAAGGTGACAAACATGTAAACTGTTCATGATCATTCAACATTGTGTGGTAGAGTTTCTTTTATACCTATTCACTCCAGCATTTGTTGATTTTATTTTGAATTTGATGAGAAGAAACGTGTGTATTTAAAGAAGCAAAGGAGATTTTTTTTCTGTTCATTTCTATGTACATAGATGTTGCATGACAGTTAAATGTGAAAAAAGCATATTATTAACTGCAAAACATTTAAAACATATGCAAGTGTTTCAAGTTTATTTGTATTTATTAAGCACTTTAAAAAACAAACAGATTTTGCCCCAAAGTGCTTTACAAAGGCAAGCATATGTATACACATACAAGCATGAGGACATTGTGAAAAAAGGAGCAATATAAAAATAGAACAAAGTTTAAGCACAGGTTTAAAACCGAGAGAAATCTGATTAAAAAAATAAAATAAAGTCTAGAGATGCCTTTATCAACAGCCGGCTTGTCTACAGGCTGTTCCAGAGCTGGAAGGATGCTAAAGAAAAAGCTCTGTCACCATCCTACCATGCTAAAGTGGTTGGATGTGAGGGGTGTGGCAGTGCTGTAAGGGGGGAAAAGTTCTGAGATATATGTAGTAACGAGAGGATTTTATATTTAGTTATTTTTTTGTTTGGATACTTTTAAAGATGAAAACTTACACTCTAAAAACTCAGGATACATTGATTTTTGACAAGAAGCAGATATTTGTAGTGCTAAACTAAACATCACATTAAAATATATTTAAATATTCCTCTGTAACAGACTTGCAGGATCCTCAAATCAGCTCCATGAATTCCTCGTCTTACAGCTATAATGTGTCCAGTAGTCTAAGTTATCGAGATGCTTCAAGCACAGCTGTGGTCAAAAATGTGATTGTTGTGGCTCTTGGTCTTATCATCAACTATATCAATGGTACCCTGATTCACACCTTCAGAAAAAACCAGGTCAGAATATGTTATTGTTATTTTTGTTGTTACTATCATAATCTTGTGATATAATTCTTAGTAGAAAAAAAATGGATGAACAGATGACAGATTCAATATTTCAATTGACTGACTCTTTTTTTCTCCTTCAGATATTTTATGTGAATCCTCGTTACATCTTATTCATCCACCTGGTGTTGAATGATATAATCCAGCTCACTACAACAATCAGTCTGTTTGTCCTTAGTTATGCCTTCTACAGATTTAATGCTTCTGTCTGTTGCCTCATTATTACACTTGCTATTTTCACCACCCTCAACACCCCATTAAATTTAGCAGTCATGGCAGTGGAGTGCTACATTGCTATTTGTTTACCACTGCGACATGCTGAGCTCTGTACAATCAAAAGGACATATATTCTGATTGGTTGGATCTGGGCCATGAGTGCAGCTTCAACACTGCCAGATGTGTTTATTTTGCTTGCAACAGAGCCTTTACGGTTATTCTATTCTACAATTTTCTGTGAGAGAGATAACTTATTCCATCACCCTATAAGTTTAGATAAGAGGGATGTGTCATACATAATTTTCCTTATTGGTGTTTGGCTCACTCTCTTCTACACTTACTTTAAGATTTTCTTTACTGCTAAAGCAGCTAAAGAAGCTAAATCATCTGGTGGGGATGCAAAGAAGGCCAGGAATACAATACTGCTGCATGGCTTTCAGCTAATCTTGTGCATGCTAACCTTTGTAGCCCATGTGTTGAAAAAGGCCCTATTGTACTGGTTTCCTAAATATTATGCACACGCGCTCTTTGCTTGCTACATCATAATTCAGATGCTCCCCAGGTTTATCAGTCCTATTGTGTACGGGCTACGAGACAAGACTTTTAGACATCACTTGAAAAAATACTTGCTTTGTTCAATGTGGGCAAGCATCAGACCACGGACTCCAAAGAAAAATCACATAACATAAACTATATATTAAACAAACCATTTACAGCTTTGAATGCCACTGAGGACAAATAATGTATTTATAATACACTTTAATGTGAATGTGCACTAGAAAACATTAAGTATACACATAGTAGATTCCTCAAGTTTAACAAATTTAGATTGTGCATTTAGCATCACAAGAATTGCAGTCTGCAAAACCACGGCTCTGTCCATGTTGGCATACTTCCATATTACTAAATTACTGTTATTTTAACAATTTAAACATGCACTTCTGACTGCTGCATGTAGTCTAATGCATTAGCTACCACCTCTGATACAAAATACATATTTGTACCTGATCCTGCCAAACTGGCATTATTTATGTTTATGTGATGTATTGATGTAGTAAGTCTAGCCTCTAGTTATTCTATGATAACTTATCATATGTTAGTTAAAATTATATTTAAGGAATTCTTAGACATAAATGAACAGAAGAAAAAAGAAGAAAAGGACATACAAAAAGCAGGGATATATCGACAATGTGTGAAGACTAGTTAAACTATTTTGTTTGATTGACTGATGTAAGTTTACTGAGTCTTTTTAAAGGTTTAATAAATGTGCATACCAAACATAAATATGCATAATGTGTGAAGGGTTCAAAACAGAATTAAAAATGGCATAAAAAGACCATTAAAATGATCATTGGGATTATAGTGCTGTTCATTGCTAAAATCATAAGTTTATTTATTTTAATTTATTATTTACATTTATTATTTTATGATGTCTTAAATATGTTTTAATAATAATTTACTTATAATTGCGTGTTTAATTTTAGTGCAATACTCAAACAGGTCATTAGATGGCGCATAGTGTCACATTTTGCAGAATAAATCCTGCAGTAAAGGTAAAAGCAAGCTTTCTGCCTCTTTCCTTTTACATATTGGGACAATATTTCTCAACATCACACGCATGCACACCAGTATAAGGGATAATTGTTGTGAATCGTTGACGATAACATGCAATCTTTAGAGTAAAGTGGTTTTGCTGAATTGAAATAGAGATGTTGAGCTATACACTGTCATGCTTGCCTAGTGAACCTGTTGCTTATGGATAAAGTAACATACACGGTACAATAGAAATGCTAAAGGAGTTTGTTTTGGTTAGTTAAGATCCAGATCTTAACCCCATAGAGAATCTTTGGGATGTGCTTTTCTGTTACAACCTACCATTTTGTAATCACATTTTGGTGTATAACTAACTTTTGTGTAACGTTTGTCTTGCTTTGAATAAAATGAACTGATACACATTTTCCCCAACTTTACTTGTCTGATGAAAATCACCTCCTTGTGGCATTTGGAGACACATAGCCACACAGTGGTTCATGTCACGCACACAGCGGCACAGACAATAATGTCACAGTCACACTCACTAAAACAAACTTATGAACTGCAGCATATGCTAGATGCCAACTGGTAATGTTACAGCATGTTGGCCACTATGGCTAGTACATTGATCAAATTCACCAGCCACTTCACAAATTTACCGTCATTTGGCTGAATTTCCATCCCTGAATTTAAATAAAATAACTCGTAAATTTGTGACAATAGAGCACGATTAATATATAGTAATTATATGGTAATTCATTAAGTATTTCCTATGTTATAAGCCCTGCAGTCAAGCCGAACACTAGCTACAGTTCTCTGCCTCTTTTTTTCAACATACAGCTGCAGGGTTTATCACACCCCTCCCTGACACCAACCAGGAGTGACAACAATTTGGGGGACTTTTCTAGGAATAACATCTTTGCTGGTAGCAGCTAATCATCCATAAATAAACCTGTCATTGTGTTCCTGTCATAGACTGTATATAAGAAATGGACGTAACATCCGAGACATCACCCATTGGTTTGTGGACTGCTGCTCGGAGGCCAATAGTTTCGGATCTGAGTAGTGCCATCTTGAAAATTTCAGGTGCATGCCAGGAAAAATAAAAACACGGATTCTACTTATATGGGCATCAGGAGGATGCAAGAAGACCGAGCAGGGGAGGTTGCGAGGGCTGGATCTACCACAGTCTACATCGGGAACCTGGTGATGCTAACCAAGTTAGCTGTTAAGACTAACTATAACCACAAAACTCCGGAGAAAACTGTCGGTGTGAAACAAGTTCACGGCTATTTCCATACTGTCTATCTGTCCGCCCTCCTGAACCTGTGAATCAATTAACCTGTCAATAACGACGTAGCCACGCCCTAATGCATACCCTGCTTTATCGTCAAATATAAAATCAGGGAGGCCAAAATTTCACAAATGAACATCATACTGCATTGAAGAAGGCTTTAAACTAGCGATTGAGACCATAAACACATTTTGACAATGTTTACTGAAGTTAGAAATCAAGTGAGAAGTTGGTGAATTCTCCATTGACTTGTATAGAGACGGAAGTCCTTCTGACACCAAAACGGTCGCCCCCTAGTGGTCTTTTGATAGAATGCAGTTTTAAGTCACTTCCGCATTGGCCTCCGCTCAGAGGACCAGAACTCCCCTACTGGTTCCTGTATGCACATGCCACACCACTGACTCCAGAAGTGAAGACATATCTGCTCTACAAGAAAAGCAAAGGGGAATCCAGATGTAGCTCCATCAACTGATCAATTCCACCAAGATTAAGCCTGCGGAAGACACAACGGGGTCACTGGGGAGCGACCACCAGTGACCAAACAATATCCACAATCTCCCCTCACAGTAACCAGCAATGACTCCAGCCAACAGCCGGACACCATGAAAACAATAAGTAAGAAAAGGATATAGTGTTTCAAATGTGATAGGCAAAAGGTGTGTACTTACCTGTTATATCAATGGTGTGCAGACTGACATGTTACTAGATAGTGGAGCCCAGGTTTATTGAACTGGTAGTAAAGCTCTGTCGAGATTCAGCTGTAACCCTTATCCATATAATCAGTGATACTCTAGCCCAAGAGGAGCCTGTAAATGAGAACACTAGAGTAGGAAACACAGGTCACACAGTTCCAAGTGCCAAATTTGTGAAGGGAAGGGCCCTGTCAGATCTTGGCCACAGGGCGGAACAAAGCTATTTGAACACACCTTAGAAAGTAACCTACCAGACGGGCTAGAACTGTTTCCTGCTTTAGTTGATGTGATCCTTTGGGCCCCCAAACCTGTAAATGTCGCAGTATGCAACTCTACCAACCATCTTCCTGACACCATGAACGCACTTGTGCTGTATAGGAGACATTTGCAGCAGGCCAGTAAATATCTGTTCACCTTACCATCAGTCAGCAAAGCCAAATCTACCGCTGGCACATACCTTTGAACTGCACAGGATAGCCCAACCAGTTACACCAGTGAGAGAACAAGCAGTTCAGCAGAGATCACACACAAGAAAAATGGCATCCTCCTGTCAATCAGAGCATTTGATTACCAACAGCAGGAGGCTGTATGCCAGATGCTTTTCAAGGATTCAAATAGTGTTTGCAAGAGGGGAAAGAGGGATGGGTTGTATATCCAACATACAGTTAAAGATCAATGTTGTGGACAACAACCCTGTTCAAAAGTGCTATAGTCCATACTCAAGTTCTTAAACAAGGAGGTGAAAGAATACAGAAACTCCTAGACAGAGGTTGCTTCTCTCGGCAGCCCTCTGCCAGTCACTTTAAAGCCTGTCAGATGGTCTGGCCTTGGACTCCGATCCCTTAGTAGTTTGTTGGCTAACATGGCTACAAACCCCTGCAGCCAACCTCTACAGAGAGCCCCTGTGATCTTGGGCTATATCGTGTTGTTTGATTGTTTTCTTGCAGATGACTTCTTTGGAACTTTTCCTGCTTGTACAAAGCCCATGGTGTTTTAAAATTCAGGGGTTTGGGGAGAGAGGGCACTGTTGTTAGTCCTCCTTTATTCCAGCACTAGTGCCAGTCGGACGACTGTCGCAATATTTTTTAAGTTAAGTTTAATATTACTTCATTATGATACCTGCTCTTTTAGCAGAGATTAGCTAGTAGCTAAGATTAGCATACAGCGCTTAGTGTTCCCAGTGACCTAGCATTAGCGTCAGTCTGACATTTGCAGGTGGGTTTCCAGAGCATGAAAGGCAAAACATCATACTCCTTATTTGGAATGTCCTGGCTCCAAACAGAAATGATGGCGCCGCCACCAGTACGCTGCAACTCTCAGCTTCAACCGGCTCTAATGACACCAATGGGTGACGTCAAACCTCACTACGCTGAGATACACTCTATGGTTCGAACACAGCAGTACCATCTTTTTTCTTAATTAGTACAACTGACTCATCTATTTAAATCTGAAAGATATCAGGCTGATTGACAGTGTTTGGGCCTCAACCATGCGGTCAGACAAAGACAGACCTACTTGTAAACTCAGCCTGACCTCGAGGCTGCCTTTTGTCTTCCACCCCTGAAGCAGGAGGCTCAAATGGACTCTGACTCCCTGCTCCCAGATCCAACAACTGTCAATACAGTGGGTGCAGATGACTGAGTGCGAATATTTTCAGTTTGTTTTATTTATTTTTTTCAGGCATGCATATTTATTGCAACCTTGCAGGTGATGCAATTATTTTTTTATTCTACAGCAATTTTTATGGAAGTTACATATCTGTAAAAAATCTACTGAAATGTACAAATACTATTTCATCATATTTGTTTTGAGTGACTGACTGTAAGCATACTGTGTTTCAATTACCAAGACATCTGATGTCTTCCAACTCCTGCGCAGATGAATATCTAAATGACATCATTATGACATTTTCTAGGATCATCAGACTTAATATAAAGCCATCAAATTCACTTCACACCAAAGTGGACTCTGAAGTGTCTGAGGTGAGAATGTCTTTGATGCTTTCATTGTATTAGTGCTATGTTCTGTTATTATGTGGTTTACAGTATAGTAATTATTTTGAACTCTATGTGTTTTATTAACTAACTTTGATTCTATCATTGTATTAGTGCAATACTGTGGTTGTGATTCTTATGTATGTATGTATGTATGTATGTATGTATGTATGTATGTATGTATGTATGTATGTATGTATGTATGTATGTATGTATGTATTCAATGATCATTGTGTGGTCAAATTTCTTTTATATCTATTCACTCAGACATTTGTTGATGTTATTTTGAACTTAATGAGGAAAAAAGGGTTGACAAAGCTTTTAAGACCATGCAAGTGTTATGAACTCATTTTGAAGTTGATGAGAATAATGTTCTTTATTTAACGAAACAAATCAGATTTTTAAAAGGTTCATTTATATGTACATAAGTAATGCATAAAGTATGCTATTAAATTTGAAAAAGACCCATGCAAATGTTACAGTTATGTTTGTGGTTGTATACATTGAAATATGAAAGCTTTCACTATAAAGAGTCTGGATACGATCATTTCTTGTACATTTACTTTATTCTCTGCACTTGTTAAACAGGGTATTCTGCTGCTGTGAGAAAAATACAGATAAAATAATGTTTTTTATGTAATTTGCAGTGCTCACCCAAACATCACATTAAAATATATTTAAATATTCCTCTGTAACAGACTTGCAGGATCCTCAAATCAGCTCCATGAATTCCTCGTCTTACAGCTATAATGTGTCCAGTAGTCTAAGTTATCGAGATACTTCAAGCACAGCTGTGGTCAAAAATGTGATTGTTGTGGCTCTTGGTCTTATCATCAACTATATCAATGGTACTCTGATTCACACCTTCAGAAAACACCAGGTCAGAATATGTTATTGTTATTTTTGTTGTTACTATCATAATCTTGCGCTATAATTCTTAGTAGAAAAAAATGGATGAACAGATGACAGATTCATTATTTCAACTGACTGACTCTTTTTTTCTCCTTCAGATACTTTATGTGAATCCTCGTTACATCTTATTCATCCACCTGGTGTTGAATGATATAATCCAGCTCACTACAACAATCAGCCTGTTTGTCCTTAGTTATGTCTTCTACAAAATTGATGCTTCCCTCTGTTGCCTCATTATTACACTTGCTGTTTTCACCACCCTTAACACCCCATTAAATTTAGCAGTCATGGCAGTGGAGTGCTACATTGCTATTTGTTTACCATTGCGACATGCTGAGCTCTGTACAATCAAAAGGACATATATTCTGATTGGTTGGATCTGGGCCATGAGTGCAGCCTCGACACTGCCAGATGTGTTTATTTTGCTTGCAACAGAGCCTTTACGGTTATTCTATTCCAAAATTTTCTGTGAGAGAGATAACCTATTCCATCACCCTATAAGTTTAGATAAGAGGGATGTGTCATACATAATTTACCTAATTAGTGTTTGGCTCACTCTCTTCTACACTTACTTTAAGATTTTCTTTGCTGCTAAAGCAGCTAAAAAAGCTAAATCATCTGGTGGGGATGCAAAGAAGGCCAGGAATACAATCTTGCTGCATGGCTTTCAGCTAATCTTGTGTATGCTAACCTATGTAGCTTCTCTGTTGATAAAGGCTCTGTTGTACTGGTTCCCTAAATATTATGTACATATAATCTTTGCTTGCTACATATTCATTCAGATGCTCCCCAGGTTTGTCAGTCCTATTGTGTACGGGCTTCGAGACAAGACTTTTAGACAGCACTTGAAAAAGTATCTGCTGTGTTCAGTGTGAGCAAGCATCAGACAATGGACTGCAGAGAAATGCTACATAACATGAACTAGATATTAAACAAAGCATTTATAGTTGTGAATGCCACTAAGAAAAAATAATGTATTTATAGTGACTTTAAGTCTGAAAGTACACTAAAAACATTTATTGTACAACATTGTAGATTCCTCAACTTAGACACATTTTTGGTCCTCCATCTGAGCAACACATGCATGGCAGTGTGCAAATTGACAGCCTTGTCCATGGTGAAATACCTCCAAATTACTTATATCAACAGTGTGTCATCGTTTTGTTCAACCGATTTAAAGGGTTAAAAAGTGTGGATACCTGAAATAAACATGCACAGAGTGTAAAGAATTAAAACTGTACAGGAATTTGAAATGGCATAAAAAGATGACGAAAAAAATCATTGGGACTATTGTGCAGTTCACTGCTAAAATATGTTTAAAAAATAGACATCCCTATATGTTTTTAATTTTATTATGTCATACATACTGATCAAATGCCAATTTTACTGTACTATAGGCCTACTTGTTACTGTGTCAGTTAGGGTGAGGGTTAGTTTTCTGTCTCTTTATTTCTACATACAGGTGGGTTAACATTTCCCCAAATCATATGCATGTACCCCAGTGCAAGGGATAAGTGTGAATATTTGGTGATAGCGTGTAATGTTTGGAGTAGAGTGGTTTTGCAGTAATATCTTTAAATAAAGATGTTTAGCAATAATAAATAATGCATATATTTCACAGTCCATCATTCTTTACCTGTATGTGTGTTTGTTACTTCCTAAAGAAGACATGTAAACAGTGTTGGAAATTAATGTTTTCTTCCATCAGCCAAGCATTTTGTAATCACACTTTTGTGTCTAACTGTGTAACATGTTGAATACAAAAAGAACTAATACACATTTTCCCCATAAAAAGTATTCCTCATATTATTATTTCCTTTGTTAAGGAATCAGAATAAATCCTGCAGTCAAGCTGAATACAAGCTTCAGTTTTGTGCCTCTTTTTTGAACATACAGCTACAGGGTTTATGAATAAAACCCTCCCTGATACCCACCAGGCAAGGGGAGCAACAATTTTGGGGGCTTGTCCGGGATTAGTGCCTTTTGCTGATAGCAGCCAATCCTCTATAAATAACCTGACATCAAGTTCCTGGACCAACACAGAACACCACAAACTCCTGAGGTGAAGAGATGTCTGCTTTACAATGACTGTGATGGGAATCCACAGGCAGCTCCATAAGTTCTGCCAAACAGAAGTGCTCTACAAGCTGACAGCCTCCATCAAGGATGAAGAAGAGAATTACCTACCAGATCATTATACAACAGAAGTGGAAATCTGCAACTTCATTGTACACTTTGAAAAGTGATGAGTTGGAAAGTCAAGAGGACCCACCTGTTTGTTTTCAACAATCTCATCACGGAACTGCAACAACATACAGGACATCAATGTGAGTTAGTGGCAGACACTGAATCAATGGTGGCACCTTCAGAGGTGAAAATTAAGGCAAAGATCACCAGTTGTAGCCAGTCAGGTAACTGATCTGTTAAAGTTGACAGATGTTGCAGTTTTACAACCTCATACAGAATTTCAGATAAAGATTGGACCGATTTCTGACTCAGATTCAGAAGTTAGCTATATCTTGCTGTGTAGGCAGATTGAAGGGCTATCTGAGAATTTCACAGGGGCAGAATTAAGAACATACTGTTGTAAAGATAATCAAGCCAGGTACATTTAGGCTGCGTTCACACTGCAAGCCAAAATCCGATTTTTAGCCAATCTAGATTGGAACCAGATGGCTCTTATGAAGTCTGAACAGTCATAAATCACATGAAATCCGATTTTTGCAAACCAGATCTAAACCACCTTTGGGAGGTAGTTTCAAATCGCATTTGGACAGATGTGTCTGAGTCTGAACAGCTCCAAACACTCAAATAGGATTAGACTGTCTGTGACGTCTCTCTACGTCTCTACGCTTCGGCACTCTCTATGCGACACCAGACCCGCGCTTATTCCAGTTGTTGTTGCTAGCTGATATCAATGGAGGCAATGGAGGACGTCGAAAACATCAGTCCTTGGACAGAGGACAAAACCAAATTCTTAATCTTTGGGGAGATGGCTCCGTTCAAGCGAAGCTCGAGGGTTTGTTGTTGCTGTCGCTGTCGGAATTATAAGACATCACACTACACACACTAGATGAGGCCTCCGTTCCGACGACGTTGCCACAGCAACCTGTCAGATTGGTCATTAATGTGGCCCAGTCTGAACAGAGCCAAATCCAATTTGGACACTTGCTAAAACAGTGTGGACAGTAAGGCCTAAAAATCGGATTTCAGAAGGAATCAGATTTGAATCAGATTTGCCTGCAGTCTGAACGCAGCCTTGGACATGTTGATGACCAAAGATGGGTTGACTACAGCTGACATCATGCGTTTCATCACTGCACACTTATGAGAAAAAGAAATGGAGTTATTTCAACAGTGTAGCAATACAAAATAACAGGACAGAGAAAGCCTGGTTCAACAGTTCAATCTGGGTGTAATTTTCGACAGTGATCTCAACTTCTATAAACAGGTAAATTCCGTTGTCAGGTCCAGCTTTTTCTAACTCAGAACCAACCCCCAAAATAAGGCATTTCCTCACACCCTCCGACCTCGAAAGAGTGATTCATGCATTAATATATCCAGACTGGATTATTGTAACTCACTTTACCATAGCATCCCTCAATGTACCATTTCCCATTTACAACTTGTCCAGAACACTGCAGCCCTGTTACTAACAAGATCCAAAAAACGAGACCACATCACCCCCATCCTGGCATCCTTACACTGTCTCCTGGTTCGCTTCAGGATATCATTCAAAATTCTACTAATTGTTAACAAATCCCTCCATGGTCTCGCCCCAACACATATTTCAGAACTTTTCACTCCTTACAACACCAACAGACCCCTCAGATCCTCCCATCTCAGCATGTTGGCAGTGCCCCGCTTATGGAAAAAAACGTCTGGGAACAGGGCCTTTTCTGTAGCGGCTGCTCGGCTGTGGAACAGCCTGCCAGAGGCCGTTAGACAGGCTGAGTCTGTTGACATTTTTAAAAACCATTCAAAGACTCACTTTTATTCTCTGGCTTTTAATTGTGTTTAATGTGTTTTATTTGTTATCTGATTTCTTAGGGTTTTACACTTGTGTTTAAATGTTGTTCTATTTTAATTTTGATTCTTTCATGCTTATATATGCAATAAATATTGTCTGTCTTTGTGAAGCACTAAGTGCATAGTGTTTTTGCTTTTAAAGTGCTATATAAATAAAATAAACTTGAAACTTAAAACTTGAAACAGTTCATGAGCTGCTTAATGGACTAAAACAGAGAGTACTGTTTGCTGAGGTAGCTCAGTTTCAGTACTTCTCTTTATCAACACAAACGTAACTGATTATTTTATCTTATAGATAATGACAGAGGCATTTAGTGAAGAGATTGAGACACAGTCTTCATATTCTTCCCCAATGGTTTGTGTCAGAAAAAGGACCACAGTCTGCTGTTATGTGTCCTAAGCCCATGAAGTTTAAAAACTTAGAGAGTTGGGGAAGAGAGGGTATTTTTGTTAGTCCTTTTTTCCAGCACTAGTGCCAGTTGCCAAGTATGTCGCAATATTTAAATAGGTTTAATGTTACTTAATTATGATATCTGCTCTGTTAGCACAGTTTAGTTAAACCAATGGGTGTCTAAATCTATTTAAATGTGCAAATACTGAAGTTTTCTTCATGATATTAGTTGTGACTGATTGTAAGCATAATGTGTTTTAATTACCAAGAGACATTTGATGTCTCATAACTCCTTCATAGCTGAATATCTAAGTGACATCACTACTGACAGTTTTTTTGGACTCATGCGTCATCCTTTTTAATATAAAGCTATCAAACTGACTCAATACTGACTTCAAAGTGGAGACTGACGTGTCAGAGGTGAGAATGTCTTTGATACTACCATTGTATTAGTGCTATATTCTGTTATTATGTGGTTTACAGTATAGTAATTATTTTGAACTGTTTTTATTCATTATAATCACTTTTGTAACTCTTTAATTGAGCATATCTCTAAAGCAATTCAACAACTAGATGGTGTTTTAGGTGGAAAAGTGTATAAACTTGCTGTAGTTCTAAATGATCATTCAACATTGTGTGGTCAAGTTTCTTTTATATCTGTTCACACCAGAATGTATTTTGAACTTAATGAGAAGAAAACTTTACAAAGTTTTTAAGACCCATACAAATGTTATGATCTTATTTTGAACTCGTTTACAAGAAAAGTCTGTATTTAAATATATATATATATATATATATATATATATATATATATATATATGAATATTTTTGGCAATGAGATGTTTGAAGTTTTAACCTAAATATCACATTAAAATACCTTTAAATATTCCTCTGTAAAAGTCTTGCAGGATTCTCAAATCAGCTCCATGAATTCCTCGTCTTACAGCTATAATGTGTCCAGTAGTCTAAGTTATCGAGACTCTACCAGCACAGCTGTGGTCAAAAATGTGATTGTTGTGGCTCTTGGATTTACAATCAACTATATCAATGGTACTCTGATTCACACCTTCAGAAAACACCAGGTCAGAATGTGTTATTGTCATTTTTGTTATTAGTGGAAGAAAGAAAAGGATGACAGACTAGATCTTTAAACTGACTGATTCTTTTTTTCTCTCCTTCAGATATTTTATGTGAATCCTCGTTACATCTTATTCATCCACCTGGTGTTGAATGATATAATCCAGCTCACTACAACAATCAGTCTATTTGTCTTTAGTTACATCTTCTACAAAATTAATACTTCTGTCTGTTGCCTCATTATAACACTTGCTGTTTTCACCACCCTCAACACCCCATTAAATTTAGCAGTCATGGCAGTGGAGTGCTACATTGCTATTTGTTTACCACTGCGACATTCTGTGCTCTGTACAATCAAAAGGACATATATTCTGATTGGTTGGATCTGGGCCATGAGTGCAGCTACAACACTGCCAGATGTGTTTATTATTCTTGCAACAGAACGTTTAAAGTTATTCTATTCTACAATTTTCTGTGAGAGGGAGAATTTTTTCCGTCACCCCATAAGTTTGAAAAAGAGGGATGCGTCGTACATAATTTACCTAATTAGTGTTTGGCTCACTCTCTTCTACACTTATTTCAAGATTTTCTTTGCTGCTAAAGCAGCTAAAGAAGTTAAATCATCCGATGGGGATGCAAAGAAGGCCAGGAATACAATACTGCTGCATGGCTTTCAGCTGATCTTGTGTATGCTAACCTTTGTAACCCATGTGTTTAAAAAGACTCTGTTTTACTGGTTTCCTAAATATTATGCACACGCACTCTTTGCTTGCTACATCATAATTCAGATGCTCCCCAGGTTTGTCAGTCCTGTTGTGTACGGGCTACGAGACAAGACTTTTAGACATCACTTGAAAAAATACCTCCTTTGTTCAATGTGGGCAAGCGTCAGACCACGGACTCCAAAGAAAAATCACATAACATAAACTATATATTAAACAAATCATTTACAGTTTTGAATGCCACTGAGGACAAATAATGTATTTATAATACACTTTAATGTGAATGTGCACTAGAAAACATTAAGTACACATAGTAGATTCCTCAAGTTTAACAAATTTAGATTGTGCATTTAGCATCACAAGAATTGCAGTGTGCAAAACCACGGCTCTGTCCAGGTTGACATACTTCCATATTACTAAATTACTGTTATTTTATCAATTTAAACATGCACTTCTGACTGCTGCATGTAGTCTGGTGCATTAGCTACCACCTCTGATACAAAATACATACTTATACCTGATCCTGCCAAACTGGCATTATTTATGTTTATGTGATGTATTGATGTAGTAAGTCTAGCCTCTAGTTATTCTATGATAACTTAACATATGTTAGTTAAAATTATATTTAAGGAATTCTTAGAAATAAATGAACAGAAGAAAAAAGAAGAGAAGGACAAACAAAAAACAGGGATATATCGACAATGTGTGACTAGTTAAACTATTTTGTTTGATTGACTGATGTAAGTTTACTGAGTCTTTTTAAAGGTTTAATAAATGTGCATACCAAACATAAATATGCATAATGTGTGAAGGGTTCAAAACAGAATTAAAAATGGCATAAAAAGACCATTAAAATGATCATTGGGATTATAGTGCTGTTCATTGCTAAAATCATAAGTTTATTTATTTTAGTTTATTATTTACATTTATTATTTTCTGGTGTCTTAAATATTTTTTAATAATAATTTACTTATAATTGTGTGTTTAATTTTAGTGCAATACTCAAACAGGTCATTAGATGGCGCATAGTGTCACATTTTGCAGAATAAATCCTGCAGTAAAGCTAAAAGCCTTTCTGCCTCTTTCCTTTTACATATTGGGACAATATTTCTCAACATCACACGCATGCACACCAGTATAAGGGATAATTGTTGTGAATCATTGACGATAACATGCAATCTTTAGAGTAAATTGGTTTTGCTGAATTGAAATAGAGATGTTGAGCTATACATTGTCATGCTTGCCTAGTGGACCTGTTGCTTATGGATAAAGTAACATACACGGTACAATAGAAATGCTAAAGGAGTTTGTTTTGGTTAGTTAAGATCCAGATCTTAACCCCATAGAGAATCTTTGGGATGTGCTTTTCTGTTACAACCTACCATTTTGTAATCACATTTTGGTGTATAACTAACTTTTGTGTAACGTTTGTCTTGCTTTGAATAAAATGAACTGATACACATTTTCCACAACTTTACTTGTCTGATGAAAATCACCTCCTTGTGGCATTTGGAGACACATAGCCACACAGTGGTTCATGTCACGCACACAGCGGCACAGACAATAATGTCACAGTCACACACACTAAAACAAACTTATGAACTGCAGCATATGCTAGATGCCAACTGGTAATGTTACAGCATGTTGGCCACTATGGCTAGTACATTGATCAAATTCACCAGCCACTTCACAAATTTACCGTCATTTGGCTGAATTTCCATCCCTGAATGTAAATAAAATAACTCGTGAATTTGTGACAATAGAGCATGGTTAATATATAGTAATTATATGGTAATTCATTAAGTATTTCCTATGTTATAAGCCCTGCAGTCAAGCCGAACACTAGCTACAGTTCTCTGCCTTTTTTTTTCAACATACAGTTGCAGGGTTTATCACACCCCTCCCTGACACAAACCAGGAGTGACAACAATTTGGAGTGCTTTTCTAGGAATAACATCTTTGCTGGTAGCAGCTAATCATCCATAAATAAACCTGACATTGTGTTCCTGTATGGACATGCCACACCACTGACTCCAGAAGTGAAGACATATCTGCTCTACAAGAAAAGCAAAGGGGAATCCAGATGTAGCTCCATCAGCTGATCAATTCCACCAAGACTAAGCCTGCAGAAGACACGATGGGGTCACTGGGGAGCAACCACCAGTGACCAAACAATATCAACAGTCTCCTCTCACAGTAACCAGCAATGACTCCAGCCAACAGCCGGACACCATAAAAACACTAAGTAAGAAAAGGATATAGTGTTTCAAATGATAAAAGGTGTGTACTTACCTGTTATATCAATGGTGTGCAGACTGACATGTTACTAGATAGTGGAGCCCAGGTTTATTGAACTGGTAGTAAAGCTCCATCGAGATTCAGCTGTAACCATTGTCTATATAATCAGTGATACTCTACCCCAAGAGGAGCCTGTAAATGAGAACACTAGAGTAGGAAACACAGGTCACACAGTTCCAAGTGGCCAAATTTGTGAAGGGAAGGGCCATGTCAGATCTTGGCCACAGGGCGGAACAAAGCTATTTGAACACACCTTAGAAAGTAACCTACCAGAGGGGCTAGAACTGTTTCCTGCTTTAGTTGATGTGATCCTTTGGGCCCCCAAACCTGTAAATGTCGCAGTATGCAACTCTACCAACCATCTTCCTGACACCATGAACGCACTTGTGCTGTATAGGAGACATTTGCAGCAGGCCAGTAAATATCTGTTCACCTTACCATCGGTCAGCAAAGCCAAATCTACCTCTGGCACATACCTTTGAACTGCACAGGATAGCCCAACCAGTTACACCAGTGAGAGAACAAGCAGCTCAGCAGAGATCACACACAAGAAAAATGGCATCCTCCTGTCAATCAGAGCATTTGATTAGCAACAGCAGGAGGCTGTATGCCAGATGCTTTTCAAGGAATCAAGTAGTGTTTGCAAGAGGGGAAAGAGGGATAGGTTGTATATCCAACATACAGTTAAAGATCAATGTTGTGGACAACAACCCTGTTCAAAAGTGCTATAGTCCATACTCAAGTTCTTAAACAAGGAGGTGAAAGAGTACAGAATCTCCTAGACAGACGTTGCTTCTCTCGACAGCCCTCTGCCTGTCACTTTATAGCCTGTCAGATGGTCTGGCCTTGGACTCCGATCCCTTAGTAATTTGTTGGCTAACATGGCTACAAACCCCTTCACCCAACCTCTACAGAGAGCCCATGTGATCTTGGGCTATATCATGTTGGTTTGATTGTTTTCTTGCAGATGACTTTTAGCAGAGATTAGCTAGTAGCTATGATTACCACAGGTGTACAGCGCTTAGTGTTCCCAGTGACCTAGCATTAGCGTCAGTCTGAGGTAGCAGGTGGGTTTCCAGAGCATGAAAGGCAAAACCTCACACTCCTTATTTGAATGTCCTGGCTGAAATGATGGCGCCGCCACCAGTACGCTGCAACTCTCAGCTTCAACCGGCTCTAATGACACCAATGGGTGTCGTCACACCTCACTACGCTGAGATACACTCTATGGTTCGAACAATGCAGTACCATCTTTTGTCTGCTGTGCTGTTTTTGTTTTTTGCTTAATTAGTAAAACTGACTCATCTATTTAAATCTGACAGATATCAGGCTGATTGACAGTGTTGGGCCTCAACCTTGCGGTCAGACAAAGACAGGCCTACTTGTAAACTCAACTGACCTCGAGGCTGCCTTTTGTCTTCCAACCCCTGAAGCAAAGGAAAGAGTGCCAGAGGAGGCTCAAATGGACTCTGACTCCCTGCTCCCAGATCCAACAACTGTCAATACAGTGGGTGCAGATGACTGAGTGCGCAGATTTTCAGTTTGTTTTATAATTTTTTTTCAGACATGCATATTTATTGCAACCTTGCAGGTGATGCAATTATTTTACAGCTATTTATATGGAAGTTACATATCTGTAAAAATCTACTGAAATGTACAAATACCATTTAATCATATTTGTTTTGATTGACTGACTGTAAGCATACTGTGTTTCAATTACCAAGACATCTGATGTCTTCCAACTCCTGCGCAGATGAATATCTAAATGACATCATTATGATATTTTCTAGGATCATCAAACTTAATATAAAGCCATCAAATTCACTTCACACCAAAGTGGACTTTGAAGTGTCTGAGGTGAGAATGTCTTTGATGCTTTCATTGTATTAGTGCTATGTTCTGTTATTATGTGGTTTACAGTATAGTAATTATTTTGAGCTGTATGTGTTTTATTAACTAACTTTGATTCTATCATTGTATTAGTGCAATATTGTGGTTGTGATTCGTATGTATGTATGTTTGTATGTATGTGTTTTTTTAAATATGAATCAACAGTCACTTTTCTAACTCTTTAATTGAACATATAGTATCTCTAAAGCAATTCAAAATTGTTCATTTGAAAGGAGACACACATTATAATTCAATGACCATTGTGTGGTCAAATGTATTTTATATCTATTCACTCAGACATTTGTTGATGTTATTTTGAACTTAATGAGGAAAAAAAAGTTGACAAAGCTTTTAAGACCATGCATGAGAATAATGTTCTGTATTTAAAGAAGCAAATCAGATTTTAAAGGTTCATTTATATGTACATAAGTAATGCATAAAGTATGCTATTAACTTTTAAAAAGACCCATGCAATTGTTACAGTTATGTTTGTGGTTGGATACATTGAAATATGAAAGCTTTCACTATAAAGAGTCTGGATACGATCATTTCTTGTACAATAACTTTATTCTCTGTACTGGTTAAACAGGGTATTCTGCTGCTGTGAGAAAAATACAGATATATTAATATTTTTTATGTAATTTGCAGTGCTGACCTAAACATCACATTAAAATATATTTAAATATTCCTCTGTAACAGACTTGCAGGATCCTCAAATCAGCTCCATGAATTCCTCATCTTACAGCTATAATGTGTCCAGTAGTCTAAATTATCGAGATGCTTCAAGCACAGCTGTGGTCAAAAATGTGATTGTTGTGGCTCTTGGTCTTATCATCAACTATATCAATGGTACCTTGATTCACATCTTCAGAAAACACCAGGTCAGAATATGTTATTGTTATTTTTGTTGTTACTATCATAATCTTGTGCTATAATTCTTAGTAGAAAAAAAATGAATGAACAGATGACAGATTCATTATTTCAACTGACTGACTGACTCTTTTTTTCTCCTTCAGATACTTTATGTGAATCCTCGTTACATCTTATTCATCCACCTGGTGTTGAATGATATAATCCAGCTCACTACAACAATCAGTCTGTTTGTCCTTAGTTATGTCTTCTATAGATTTAATGCTTCCCTCTGTTGCCTCATTATTACACTTGCTGTTTTCACCACCCTCAACACCCCATTAAATTTAGCAGTCATGGCAGTGGAGTGCTACATTGCTATTTGTTTACCATTGCGACATTCTGTGCTCTGTACAATCAAAAGGACATATATTCTGATTGGTTGGATCTGGGCCATAAGTGCAGCCTCAACACTGCCAGATGTGTTTATTATTCTTGCAACAGAGCCTTTACGGTTATTCTATTCCAACATTTTCTGTGAGAGAGATAACCTATTCCATCACCCTATAAGTTTAGATAAGAGGGATGTGTCATACATAATTTACCTAATTGGTGTTTGGCTCACTCTCTTCTACACTTACTTTAAGATTTTCTTTGCTGCTAAAGCAGCTAAAGAAGCTAAATCATCTGGTGGGGATGCAAAGAAGGCCAGGAATACAATCTTGCTGCATGGCTTTCAGCTAATCTTGTGTATGCTAACCTATGTAGCTCCTCTGTTGATAAAGGCTCTGTTGTACTGGTTCCCTAAATATTATGTACATATAATCTTTGCTAGCTACATCTTCATTCAGATTCTCCCCAGGTTTGTCAGTCCTATTGTGTACGGGCTTCGAGACAAGACTTTTAGACATCACTTGAAAAAATACCTGATGTGTTCAATGACCTGCAGTGGACTTCAGACAAGTACTACATAACATAAACTAGATATTAAACAAAGCCTTTATGGGTGGGAATGCCACTGAAGACAAATAATGTTTTTATAATGACATTTTAGTGTGAAAGTACACTAATAAACATTTATTGTACAACACTGTAGATTACTCAGGTTTGACCAGGCAGGGAGTTCAGGTCCTCTGAAATGGTGCCAACGCGGAAGTAACTTAAAACTGCATTCTATCAAAACGCCACCAGGGGGCGACCGTTTTGGTGTCAAAAGGACTTCCGTCTCTATACAAGTCAACGGAGAATTCACCAACTTCTCACTTGATTTCTAACCTCAGTAAACGTTTTCAAAATGTGTTTATGGTCTCAATCGCTAGTTTAAAGCCTTCTTCAATGCAGTATGATGTTCATTTGTGAAATTTTGGCCTCCCTGATTTTATATTTGACGATAAAGCAGGGTATGCATTAGGGCATGGCTACGTCGTGATTGACAGGTTGATTGGTTCACAGATACAGGAGGGCGCCTCATGCCCCTCCTGATGCCATATAAGTAGAATCCGTGTTTTTATTTTTCCCGGCATGCACCTGAAATTTTCAAGATGGCGCTGCTCAGATCCGATACTATTGGCCTCCGAGCAGCAGTCCACAAACCAATGGGTGACGTTGCGGATGTTATGTCCATTTCTTATATAAAGTCTATGGGTTTGACACATTGATCATGTGTTCTCCTGAGCAACATGAGCATGGCAGTCTGCAATTTCACAGCCTCATCCATGATGACGTGATTTAGATTTTCTAAAATATTATTTTAACAATTTAGACTGCAGCCTGTAGTCTGTTGTGCATAAGCTACCAACTCTGATATAAAATATGCAGCCTACTTATACCCGATCTTCCCAAACTGGCATTATATATGTTTATGTGATCTTTTCACATATTTATTCAAGCCTCCAGCTATTCTATGATGATCCCTGATCTCAGAGGCACCTGATCCAGCTGCATATTACTGTCAAAAGAACCCCTTTTCACTCAGATACTGAGATACTGCAGTACAGCACCGTTATTCATATTTCAAGGTGCCACACTGGCCTCCCATAAAGATCCAGATAATAAACTGAAAGAAATACGGGCATAGTATCTAAATGCGTGATTTACAGACTTATATCTCACTCTTACTGTAGTGGCCTATGGATTAAGTTCAATCACAATGGGACTCACAATGTGACATACAAATTAGTCAACACAATGTGTCAGTTGTTTTTATACCAACTGTTCTCAGCAAAAGCTGTATAAAATGAATTCTAATATGTCAGATCTATGCTGGCATGGCTGTGGAGAGAGAGGATCTTTAACAGTGACATTTTGTTTACCTATTTGCATTATTTATCACATTTGAGAAAACAGAAAAACAAAGTGGCTGATGTGAAAATTGGTGGAACAGGCCTAAAAAGATGTTAATTGTGTTGACATTTAGTCTGTAACTACTTTGATACATTTGACCAACCTGCTTTATTTTCACATTCAGATGTCAAGTGGAAAAGCTGATGGTGATGATTGTGTTTCTTTGAAAAGTTTTACTTTAAAAACTCCAGAGACACAGCCCTGGAGACACACAAACAGTATGTGCACACACATGCAAAATTAAATGTGAGATGTGTAAACAACACACTTCAATCTGTTTTGAATTGGACTCATGTAACTGCAGATACTGTACTGTATATAAAGGCATGCATGTCAGACTTTGACCTTTTATCTCCATCCATACGAGACTGCATTTAGCACTGCATATGTTTATTTGTATTGTGAGTGACCGCTTTGAAAGAGATAAAATCAAGGGCATAAATGAACAGAAGAAAAAAGAAAAGAAGGATAAACAACAATCTTGTTCAACAAATGTAAGTTGAGCTTTTCTGTCTTTTTTTATTTGAAATTAAAAACTGTGAAATGAACTAATCATGATGTATGACTATATTTAATACATCTTTAATGTGCAAGAAAATTGTTAAACTGTAATGTGACTTACTTGTACTGTATGATAGTGATGTTTAAGAAATAGAAATGCTCATTCTATATCTGTTTGGTTTGAAATTGTAAATCAGTCTATTGTTGCTGTTTTTTGTAATTATGACTGAACAATATAACATATACAATCTTAAAATCAGTTTGGAGTTACAATAACATATTTATAAAGTATATTTAAGTGAGACTTTCCACTACATTTATTAAATTCTTGTGACAGCTTTGGAAGACCTTGCCTGTTGCCACATGAATTACTCGTCTGCAAGCTCTTATGTGAAAGCTCGTGACAGTTTCAGCGTGGCTGTGAGCAAAAATTTGATTGTCGGACTACTATGTATCATCATCAACTACATCAACGGTACCCTGATCCACACCTTCAACAAACATCAGGTCTAAAGCCTTTACAATGAATGTGTATTTAGCTGCAGAGGAGAAAGCAAAAAAGGAATGAGCAGAGAAAGAAATATGACACTGCTTAAAGATCTTTTCAAGTCTGTCTTTAAACAATACTCACATGTCCATATGTACACTGCAGTCATTCTTTCTCTTTATATACTAGGCATGAAGAAATCTCTCTCTATATTGAGTTTGAAGCAACATTTTTCACACTTAGTCTGCAAAAGTTCAGCTGAAGCTAATATGAAGCTTCAGCAGTTTGAGTACATTTACTCAAGTATTTTACTTCAGTACAGTTTTGAGATACTTGCAGCATATTTACATTTTATACCACTTGGTAGTGTTTACTCCACTATACTTATCTAACAGCTACAGTTATTTTCATATCAATATTTTAAAAGTAAATGGGAAATGGACTGCACTTATATTGTGCCTTTCTAGTCCTCTAATGTTCTAGTTTTCTAGACCTCTACACTACAAGCCACATTCACAAATTCACACACAACCCCTGCACCGATATGACAGCAAACTACCCTGCAGGGCACTGGCACAGTCATCAGGAGTAATTTGGGGTCCCAGGGACACTTTGACATGTAGACTGGAAGAGCTGGAATTCGAACGGCCAATCTTCCAATTCATGGATCAACCGCTCTACTACAGCCACCCATATGTAAAACTTATTATAAATTATGCATTGTTATAGATTACACTAAACTCTTAAAATGAGCTCCACCACTACAGCATTAAATTGTATATCCATGTAGCAGTATTAAAAAGTAAGTCAGTAACAGGAGTAACAGGTTAAGTAAAGTAAAGGGAAATTACTTTGAATAGTAATGCAGCATTTTTATATTGTGTCGTAATAGGTCTCAGTATTTCTTCCAAAACTGCATATGGGCACATGAATACTGTTTTAATATGGACTTCAAAAATGTGAACCTTTTCCTTAACATTGTGTTTATTCAAAACTGTGTGCTCTTTCAACACATACTAAAAGCATTTTGAATGACATCTGACAGTGATGTTATACAACAATTCAATAAGCAAAGACACCAAACACCAGTGTCTGCTGTTTTTTAGTGCCATAATTCTTTTCCTCTCATGCTTTTTCATCCTGTTTTTATTCCTGGACATTTACTGAAGAACTACAGAGAAGACTGAGAAAGTGTGCCATTTCCATTTTAAAAAAATGAATGAGACTTTTGCTTGTACAATAAGATTAAATATGAATGTCCACTCTGACCACTTAAGCACTTAATCATCATTATAGACATATGCAATCTAAGTATATACTAAATGTAATAACAGCCTGGATAATAATGTCAAATTCTGCTCTGTTCTCTGCAGATATTCCATGTGAACCCACGATACATCCTCTTCATTCACCTTGTGGTCAATGACATGATGCAACTGACATCCTCGGTTATGCTGTTATTGCTTACTTATGTTTTCTACAAAATCAGCGTCCGCCTCTGTTCCTTCCTGCTCCTGTTTACTATCATCGCTACTCAAAACACACCAATGAATTTAGCTGCAATGGCAGTGGAGTGTTATATTGCCATTTGTTTACCACTGCACCACGCAAGGTTATGCACAGTCAGAAGAACATACATTCTGATCGTTATAATCTGGTTTGTGAGTTTGATGTCCTACATACCGGACATTTTTGTACTGCTGAGCTCACAATCTGCAGAATTCTTAGATTCAAAAATAATCTGCATCAGAAACAATGCATTTTTAAGTCCTTTACTCCAACAGAAGAACAACATCTATAACATAGTATTACTGGTTATAGTTTGGAGCACACTTGTTTACACTTACTTAAGAATACTTTTTGCTGCTAAATCAGCTGATGCAGATGTAAAGAAGGCCAGGAACACCATCCTACTTCATGGTTTTCAGCTACTGTTAAGTATGCTCACATATGTAGCCCAGGCATTAAGACAAGCTCTCTATAGCTGGTTCCCTAGAAATATTAATGATGCAATTTTTGTTTCTTATGTTTTCATCCAGGTTCTGCCCAGGTTAATCAGTCCTATTGTGTACGGGATAAGAGACAGGGCATTCAGGAAGTACCTACTGAGGTACCTGCTATGTGGAATGAGAGCAAGAATCAATCCACAGCCTACCCTTAAAGAGCTTCAGTAAGACTACAGTACTGTACAGTATGTTACTCTTGACTTTTGGCGCTTTTCCACTACACAGTTCCAGCACGACTCGACTCGACTCCGGGTGTTTTTCGTCTCCATCAGGGATAGTACCTGGTACCTGGTACTTTTTTAGTACCTGCTCTGGTGAGGTTCCAAGCGAGCCGAGCCGATACTAAATGTGACGTCAACAGACTGCCGACCACTGATTGGTCCGAGAGTCACTTGAAGAGTCATGAGCCGTCCCACACAAGAATCAAACCCGGCATTTTTAAATACCGGCAACAGCGTTACGGAGATTCGTTTCTCTTCTCTTGCTTTGTGTGAGACAGAAAGCCTCATACAGCAGCAAGTACACCATCGCCTCCATGTCCTCCATTGTTTATGTGTTTGTGTCGCGTATAAAGCGATGTCACAGCAGTTTCGTGCAACCGTGGTATGACAACCCCGCCCACGTTGAGTAGGTACTATAGTAATGAAAAAGGTTGTTCCTGGTACCAAACCGACAAATCGAGTCGTGCTGGAACTGTATATTGGAAAAGCGCCATTTGATGCTGTTGTTACATGACAATGACAATGTTACATTGTGAGCACAGATATCCAGGTTTCAATAAAGCAATAAATAAAAAGTCATAAATCACTGACGTTGACATTGGGATAGTGAGGTGATGTAGTTTGAGTTATCTAACTGTTGCTTAAGCATCAAGTACTCCATAGCTCCAGTCTGGTTACTAAAATAGAATCATTTTAGTCCAACATGCAGCCAATTAACTGATTTTCCACCTGAATCCTGTCAATCTAATATGGGTGGGGTTGCAAGTAAGAAATCAGTTCTTAATTATTATTTAATTTATTTTTCATCATTAATGAAACATTCATTTATTTTAAGTGTTGGCTATATAATATCACCATTATTCAGAGATCATCAAATTACTTAGTTTGCCTGAGAAACAATCCAAAATCCAAAGATATAAAATATACTGTCATAAATGACAAAGAAGTATACAATTAACAAATTGGAGAAGTTGTAACCAGATAATGTAATTTTAGCTCTGTCTGACCAACACACACACACACACACACACACACACACACACACACACACACACACACACACACACACACACACACACACACACACACACACACACACACGTACCTGATACATTAAATTGGCAGATCAAAACTATACATTTAGTTTGTGTAAATTGTAGTTGTTAAATAGTTTGATTTGATATGAATGATACAGTAAGCTTGCCCCTTGCTATTACATAAAAGAAGGATGCTGGCCTATTTGCAATAGACAGAGCTAAACACTGACGAGTTCCTCCTCTTTCTATCAGACCTTCATAACTCAATTTCTAACTTATTTCACACTTTCTGAAGTAAATAAAAAAAATGAATGAAATCACATTATTAAATAAACCAAAAAGTTGTATTTTTCCAATAAATGACATGTCAGATGTTTGAATCCTTAAGGTGTGTCTGTGATTTCTTTCATGTTAATAAAAAATAAAACAAGATCCTATTTCAGGATTGGTGTATTGCAATGGTTTCTTTGATATGAACAGTCACAATGAATTCATGTAATTTCATGTTTGGCTTATACAGTATGCTTTAATGACAACTTCAGTTTCTTAGTCAAAGAACCATATTTATAAAGCATAATGCACATTTTGTGTAAGCAGTGTCACGCCAGCACAAACACACACACACACACACACACACACACACACACACACACACACACACACACACACACACACACACACACACACACACAAACATACAGTTTTACTTATGTCACTTTTGGGATATTTACGTAGACTTACATTCATTTCTTGGAGACATACCCTAACCCTGACCATAACCACTACAGAAATACAATTTATTATTATTATTATTATTATTATTATTATTATTATTATTATTATTATTATTATTATTGTTAACCCTAACCTTAACCACACACACACACACACACACACACACACACACACACACACACACACACACACACACACACACACACACACACACACACACATTAAACCTGTGACTGTGGATCACGTGACAATCCCATTTAACCACTATAAATGTAGTAATTTCAAAGGCATCTAACTTATTGTATGCATTGTTGCCATATTATTACCAAGGTGCGTATCTATTCTCTCTGTCCTATTCTTGTGTTGTCATTGTTTAAATTGATATATTGTAAAAATTGAATATATCATTTTTGTTATATAGTATATAGTATATTATATAGTATAGTAGTATAGTATATATTCTTAATTATTATTGATAGACCATATTTCTTAAGACACAAATGTTCTAAAATGAAAATTGAACTTGACTGAAATCAATTGAAAATGTAGACTTGTTATTTATCTTATATAACCTAATATAGATTCTGATTTGTTTTGTTTGTTTGTTTGTTTGTTTGTATGTTTGTTTGTTTTACAATTTTTTCGGATAATTGATAACAAAAACGTGTCATTTCATTTCGATCCTTTGGTGTCAGGGTCATGGTATTGTGCATACTGGGATGATTTTCAGAGTCAACGTTAATGTTATTCCACCTGTGCTTCTCTGCTATTACAGGTCAAAATGCTTAACTTGAAAATAAAAAGTCAATTTCATAGATTTGTGTAATGTTTCAATGACTAAAAGGTTTTTCACACAGATGATTTGACTTGAAGAGAAGACGAAGGTGTTACTAACAACATCAACGACAGCTCTGCTCTATTGTGTGTCCCAGTTAGTCATGTCAGTGTAACAGTGAGTCTGCATCTACTATACAGGACCTGAAACTGAAGCAGCTAAATGGAATCAGCCATCATTTATATGTTTATTCATGCCTTTGCTTTTCCTGCTGTGATGTCTTCTTATTGCTGAAAAGGCCTGTTGCAGTTCTTATCTACTTAGTGCGATGTATTGCTGTGAGATAGCAGGCTGGGCTTTCTAAAATTTTGTTTTATTTCATTTTATTTCCGCTTACTTGAGTTTAAATTTTAGTCTATGCTTGTAGTGGACAAAAGAAATACACGGTCACCCATAAAGTTGGAATAATTTTGTTTTCAGACACATTCCTCTTTTTATTTTCTATTTATACACATCAGTAATCACCTTGAGATTGATCAATACAATTGTGAGAATATATACACTTGATCTATCAAGAATACATCACATTGTCACAATCATTTCATGAGAAGAAGTAAAAAATATTTTATTACAACTTTATGGGCGACCGTGTATAAAAAAATACTTGATAGAAATTATGGATCACATCACTAATTGCTACATTGATTTATAATGGATTTTCATGTAAATTTCATGTATTGTAGATGTGTATGTTTCATTTAATGTACAATAATCTGCAAATGTACCAACATCAAATAACAAAAACTGTGAATTGCTATTAAATACCCAGTGCACATGATATTTATTCAAATTGTATGTGCATTTTTGGCCCAAGTGGATCCAGATCAGTGTTTTGTAATTAATATTGCAAAGCTTTATTACTGTAAGAGCTGCTTCTCTCAAGGTTCTATCTAATCAATAATATCCTATTCTAATCCCTTTCTAACCTAACCCACAGTTATCTCTACTGAAACAGGTTTGGAGGACTCATGAACTTTTCAAATCCTGGCAGGAATTTCACAACGAACGTCTATCGGGACACTTTAAACACGGCTATAATCAAGAATGTGATCACTGTGGTTCTCTGCATCTCCATCAACTATATCAACAGCACCCTGGTGCACACATTCAGAAAGCATGAGGTCTGATTTGTCAGTTGTAAACATCCAATTTTCATGTTTGTATAAGAGTAACAAATATATTAACTCTCAACATACTAGTGGTATGCAACACGTAATTGTATAATCACTAAATCTGTGACACTGTTTCTACTCTTTTCTCTTATTTCCTAATCAATTCTGTTGTTTTTTTTTTTTACAGATTTTCAATGTAAACCCTCGCTACATCCTGTACATTCATCTGGTAATCAATGACATAATGCTGCTGACAATGTTTACCCTCGTTCAAGTCCTGAGTTACATCGTGTTCACTCTCAACGTCTCCCTGTGTATAGTTTTACTAACAATTGCTATATTTGCAAATTTAAACAACCCTCTGACACTGGCTGTCATGGCAATGGAGTGTTACATTGCCATATGCTTCCCTCTCCACCACACCCAGATCTGTACTGTCAAGAAAACATATGTTGTGATCGGCCTCATATGGGCGATGAGTGCACTTTCAATCCTGCCCGATTTATTTGTCACTTTCGCCGAAGAATCCCTGGATTTCTTTAATTCCAGAGTTTTCTGCCTTAGGGAAAATGTTTTCAGAAACCCTTATCTCACAGAGAAGAGAGATATATCCTACATAGTGTATTTGGTCATTGTTTGGCTCTCTCTTTTCTATACATACTTCAGGATCCTTTTCACTGCACAGGCAGCTTCTGTAGACGCCAAGAAAGCAAGAAACACCGTCCTCCTCCATGGCTTCCAACTGCTATTGTGTATGCTCACCTATGTTTACCATCTCATCACAAATGGTCTGACATACTTGTTCCCAAAAGGGGTACTGGCCATTCGCTTCACTATTGCGATATTTGTTCAGGTGCTGCCACGTCTCATCAGTCCGGTTGTTTATGGGCTACGAGACAAAACTTTCAGGCAGTACCTGAAGAGATATCTGCTCTGTTCAACAAGTGATCAGACTCATCCACAGAAAACTCTAAAAAGGCCATTATAATGTTGTTTTTTTGAGTTGCTCCTGCCATGTATAAAGTCTTATCTGTTGCTGTCTTAAAAAAATAAAGAAGGAATAAGCTGTATGATTGGCTACCTATTACTCAGCAGCAGTAAGTGTATTTTTTCTTGCAGTTCACACTTTACAGTTGGCCTCAAAAAGCACAATTTCCCATGTTATGATGAGCCCTGCACTGATCCACTTGACACATAAGTGAATAGTGAGGGGTTGGTGAGGGGGTGGCTGCATTCAACAGATTTATTCAGTGGGTGGGAGTGTAAAGGACATAATGCACAGCAGTGTCTTGGTCTACACCTTGTCCATTCATAAGGTTTTATCTCTTAGACATGACAGGCTCGGTCTTTGCTGAGCAACTTGGGACTTGTGAAAAGGGTGTGTTGACTGTCAGCTGTGGTACACCTGACCCCTCTGGGAAAATTACATCTGCAATTTGCTGTAATCCAAGAAGTCTCGGGGACTGAGGGTATAAGGTGTCTTTTGTATGATCTGTGACCCTAGGTCACGGTTTCACCCAGTTTATGTTCATGTTAACTAGGATGGGTTGGGCCCTTACTGCTCTGCTTAAGTGACTGGTATTGTAAAGTAGTAGGAGGGCTGCACTGATTAACTTATAGTCAGTCAGCTCAGTGAGGCATTCTGACCATATTGTGTCATGATGAACATTCATCAGGCCTGTGTTGGACAAAACACAGGTGACAATATTGTAATCCTAGTTCTATAAGCATAAGTGCCATGAACAAAGTGCATTCACATTGTCTGATCTTTTCCAAATATCAAAGGCTTGATAAGAGTCTTGGTCTGAAGGCATATAAAGGTCCATATTTAGTCATAGTCACAGTGCCACCCAATGGCAACTGGAAATCATGTTATTAATTTCTCCTAACAGGTTAACCAGATCAACCTAAAATTTAGCTAAGATCTTGATGATGATACATATTAAACTTTTGAGTTTTCATCTAAATCAGTTGCCAGGGCTACACTTTGTTCACCTTGAAACACAAAACTGTTTTTAAGGGGCAAGGGATGTTTGAAAACTCACCAAACTTGACACAGTTGGTGAATTCTCCATTGACTTGTATAGAGACGGAAGTCAAGAACAAATGGAGGCAGCAGCACCGAGCAGCACCACCTCAGACTCTGCCTCCACCATTAATACGGCATCTTCGTATGATTACTAAAAAACAATTTTGAAATCTGATGCATAGTTTCAGTGTTAAAACTGATAAATAATTGCTGTCTGTGGTTCTATATGAGCTGTGGCAATAACTTTGAAAAATAATAGCTTGCAGCAACATATTGAAAATAAAAAAAGAACTATGAACTAGTAAATTTTTGGAACTGTGAGCTTAGTTAAAAATTTTTAATTATGAACCATAAACTGAACTAGTTCATTTTAAAATTTGTGAACTGAACTTTGAACTAGTTCGCGGAGGTGTGAGGGGCCCAATCAACACTGCTTGCAGCTTTAATTATTGTTTTTATCTTATATTGTTGTTGGGCATTATATTCCTTTATTTGCCTCATTGCTGCCATGTAAAATGTTAATAACTTTGTTTTTAAAAATGATGTATAAATAAACTGTATTATTATTATTGTTGTTTTTGTTGTTGTTGGAAAAAAGCCAATTGGCATATTATCCCAAAATATGAAATTATTCCTTTAAGAAACACATGTGCCAACATGCATATACACACAGAAAATACAGGCCAACTTAATCCCAGATGTTTTCCTACAACCTTTATAAACTCCTTGCATCAACATCCACAACAGACTGGTTACATGACATCCTGCTGGTTAGGTACAGTCTCTTCATACTTACTTGTAATATTGTGTTGGACTAATACTCTGTGCACTGAAAATGATTGTGTGTATTGTGTAGACAAAAATGGGGAAAGTTTAAGTGTTGTTGTAGATTTCTGTTTGTTTGTTTAAATTGTTCAGTAATGATTCAGGACCATCTGCTCTGAGATAACTGATCAAGTTTCAAGTTAAACAGTTTTAGACTTTAAATATTAGACTTAGAAAAGGATGAGTTATTGTATGGATCATTATCTATTATGGCACATTTGTCAGATTTTATTTTTTAATCTGTTATAGACTTCATCATAAATTATTTAATTTTTATTTTGCTTTTCTTACATCAGACAGAAAGGATCCCGTCATTTCAGACATGAATTCATCATCTGTCAATGACACTGCAACTGCGGTTGGGAATCAGTGGAACAACTTCACCATAGCTCTGACCAACAATTTGATTGTCACAGTCCTCTGCATCACTATCAACTACATCAATGGGACCCTGGTCCACACCTTCAGAAAGCACCAGGTCTGAAATTTGTCATTGTTTTTATGTATGCGCAAGTGATTCATAGGAATAAGGACTCAACAAAAGATTGGTTTTCAAAAAAGACATCAGAGATCAACTAGGCAGAGGTTAATGACACTCCATGCCACATTTAAATATATTGGATATTAGCAGGTTATAAAAGAAAGAAGAATTTACCATAAAAATGTTTAAAAAATGATGACCATGTAAGACAACTACAACTACTGCAACTACGTGAATTCAATTTAATGTTTTCCCTGCTTGTAATGTTCATATGTTGTCTTTTTTATGCCTCAGTCAGCCATATCCTAGAAAAAAATGTCTTTAATTCTGTGATTTTTTGGGGGGGATTTTTTTGTTGTTGCTTATCATACAGAAATGAACCGATTTCACAATGTGCTGTCATTTGTATTTAAAAAAAACACCTACTTCTTAATCGCAAGATAGCTTTCATTTATTGACAGTTTATATGGTCTGAATTCACAATAATCATTAGTGTGTTAATCAAATATTTTCAAGTTACAAAGTTCATTATTGTGTCAAGTATGGGGGTCAACTAAAGTTGACTGCATAATCTGCTTTTAGTGTCATGTTGTGAAATGTTTCAGACACAAAAGCAACAAATGACTCAGCAACAAAGTCATAATTTGCTAAATAATTTAATTCTTCCTACTTTTGACCACCTTGTCTTTACTAATTGTATTTTTCAGATCTTCTATTCGAACCCTCGTTATATTCTGTTCATCCACCTGGTGATAAATGACATGATGCAGCTGTCCCTGTCAACTCTTCTCCACATCATCAGCTATGCCCTGTACACAATCAAGGTGCCCTTCTGCATCATCCTGCTGACCATCACCATCCTCGCCACCCTAAACACCCCACTAAATTTGGCTTGCATGGCAATAGAGTGCTACATCGCCATTTGCATTCCCCTCCGGCATGTACAGATCTGTACTGTCAAGAAAACCTGTGTCTTCATTGGTTTGATCTGGGTTGTGAGTTCAATGTCAATCCTACCAGATATCTTCATCCTTCTTGCCACAGAACCTCTGCAGTTCTTTCACTCCAAAGTGTTATGTGCCAGAGATTATGTGTTCAGAAGCAACTACAGCCTGAAGAAGAGGGACACATCACACATTGTCTTTCTTGTCTTGGTTTGGCTCACACTCTTATACACTTACTTCAGGATTTTGTTTGCTGCCAAGGAAGCAACTGCAGGCATAAAAAAAGCCAGAAACACTATTCTCCTCCACGGCTTTCAGCTGCTGTTGTGTATGCTCACTTACGTGAGACCCATGTTTGAACAAGGTCTGCTCTACTTATTGCCTACACATGTCCGGGCCATACGCTTTGCCTGCTATGTCATTGTCCAGATCCTGCCACGGTTTGTTAGTCCCATTGTCTACGGACTACGAGACCAAACCTTCAGGAGATATATGAGACGATATGTGCTTTGTAAAGTGAGCACGAGCAGCCACCCAGAAAATATTGCCATGTCAAGCATGAGGCTTGCTGCAATACTGCAATGAAAGGTTCTTGGCTTCCAAACACGTTCAAGCAAACAATATATAATGTAACATCTGCAGAGTAAATTCATCTGTCATAAATTGATAAACAGTGTGTAACATGATAATTTGTGTTACATTATTGTGGTTTTGTTTTCATTTTTTGTTAGTCAATTGGAACATTTATTTCTTAGGCTGTGCACACACACGTGCAGGAAAATTACACCTTTTTTATAGTATGAGCACTACAAATACATTGTTATACCAGTGGTTCACAAGTGGTGAGTGCACTTTTTCTGAGTGGGTTGCGTATTTTGGTCAACCTCATTACAAAAAATTAAAAATGCAACACTTTTGTTCCAATATTGTGAAAATACCACTTCCTGCATCCTAGTTAAAAGCAGCACATCTGCAGACTTTAGGATCTTTCCAGAGTGAACACAAAAAAGAAGAAAGAGTAGTATGTTTTATGCAGTGAAGTACTGATATGCCTTAATAACAGCTTTTTTTCTCTTTGTCATTTTCAACACTGCAGCTGTTGTTTCCTTGTCCTTTGTATCAGGCCTGTTTATTTTATGGGTACCGGGTTGCGGCACCAATGGACAGTTGTGTGTATAGCTGAAATAGAAGAAAACAAAGGATGGCACAGGAGACGTGGCTTGTCCTTGCTGAATCCTCCTCAGTTATTTTTATTCATGTCATTCACTGTACTGTTAACAGTGTCCATTTTAATATTTACTCACCAGCATGTTACTGTATGTTTATAGTCTCTTTTATGCATATTTCAGTCTTCATAAAACACATATTTTCTGCAAAACATACTATCAAACCAATATAAACACATTTTGTCACAATATCATCTTCATGTCACTTTTTCATGTTCCAGCTTAACACTCTGGTCATTATTGCACTTTAAATGCACCTTTAAGTGAAAACTGTAAAGTATTTCCTGGACTTGCATTTTACACAGTAGAATGTAAACAGACACAAGCTTTTAACCTTTTTTTAATTAGCATATTTTTTTACATATAAATCTGTACATATTAACTTTTTAAAAAAACATAATGAATTTTTACTTAATTACTTTTCACATTTAAACATATGCATTTTCAATATTTCAACCATTTCTTGTTAGATAGTTTACATTAAACCAAAGGAAAAAGAGTCGTGCAGCCCATACTAGCTTTCTACAATTATGGGGCTTTTCCACTCTACAGTTTTAGCATTAATCGACTCGGCTCGACACTTATTGCGTCCCACCAGGTGGGGAGTTCCAGTCCTCTGAAATGAGGCCAACGTCGAAGTAACTTAAAACTGCATTCTATCAAAAGGCCACCAGGGGGCGACCGTTTTGGTGTCAAAAGGACTTCCGTCTCTATACAAGTCAATGGAGAATTCACCAACTTCTCACTTGATTTCTAACCTCAGTAAACGTTTTCAAAATGTGTTTATGGTCTCAATCGCTAGTTTAAAGCCTTCTTCAATGCAGTATGATGTTCATTTGTGAAATTTTGGCCTCCCTGATTTTATATTTGACGATAAAGCAGGGTATGCATTAGGGCGTGGCTACGTCGTGATTGACAGGTTGACTGGTTCACAGGTTCAGGAGGGCGCCTCACGCACCTCCTGATGCCCATATAAGTAGAATCTTTGTTTTTATTTTTCCCAGCATGCACCTGAAATTTTCAAGATGGCGCTGCTCAGATCCGATACTATTGGCCTCCGAACAGCAGTCCACAAACCAATGGGTGACTTCACGGATGTTACTTCCATTTCTTATATACAGTCTATGCGTCCCACACAAGAATCAAACACACCATTTTTAAATACCTGCAACAGCGTTATAGCCTTACGGCTCTCTTCTCTTGCTTTGTGTGTGACAAAAAGCCACATACAGCAGCAAGTTCACCATCGCCTCCATGACGAAGTCATGGCAGTTTCTTGCAGCCGTGCTATGACGACCCCGCCCACGTTGAGTAGGTACTATAGTAATGGAAAAGGTTGTTCCTGGTACCAAACGAGTTGAGTCAAGCCGAGTAGTGCTAGAACTGTATAGTGGAAAAGTGCAATTAGCTGTTTGCTAACAACAACAGAGCACGGCGCCGCCGCTACTACTTATTGGCCGGCGTGAAGTCTGATAAACACTAGATTAACTACCTCATAGCTCACGAACAAACTTGTGCTTACTGCAAAATTGTCTTAAACATTAACCTGTCAGTTATAGCAAGTTCTGTTAAGTTTCACATACCACATACCTGAAATAGCTTGCGGTATCCTCCTCAGTTATAAGGGAAGATGCGGGATGCAGGCAGACCAAAGTCTCACAGTGCCTCCTACTGGCAGGAACGTGGCGACTGCATATACTGCGTCTGGCTTTCTTAACATATTATCTGTGCCAAAAAATAAACCGTTTACAGCAAAACAAAATGTATTCATAATGTACAACTTTATAAAGCTTTTAACCAACTTCCACAAATGTGAACACACATTAGTGGGCTTCACACGCACGAGATTTTGACAATGTTTACAGCTTTAGCAGTAGCAGCAGAGTAAAAGCCATCAGGTAAGTGTTTATTTTAATAAACTCCTGGTGTACTTACAAACTTTTCAATGCATCGATTTATGAGTAAAGACCCTATTTGTACTACTGTAGAAGTTTGATAACAACCCAGGCATTATTAGTGGAGTCAATTACGAGATACACTGGTGGGTCCGTTAGCGCCTGTACTAAGCCATTCGGCTGATGGCTCTAACTCCACTATTTTGCGACCAAATGAAAACAAAGGGCTGAGACGATTAGATAGACCTCATGGTGCATATGACGCTAGGTCGCAATTACGCCGAACCATCGCTTTAAATTAAAAAGTTTCAACTATAAAATTTGATCAGATTTTGTACCTGGTCCACTTTTATCTGGGGATCATCTGGTTTTACATTGATTTTTTTACACTGTATTGTGCATTTGCTACCACTAGGTGGCACAAAAAAGTATGTACGAATGAGGTCAATGGGTCAAAGTTCAGCATAATGAAGTATAATTAAGCATAAGGCCCAGCAAACCAAAAATGTAATGTCCCCATATGAGGACGCAGGGTCACAGGAGGTTAAATACTTGGCAGATCTACATTTGACCTGTGCAGGTAAAGAATTAGTAGTTTTATTTTTTATAGATGTTATCGCCTTCCCAAATTTTGCTGGTTTTGAATATGAGCAACTAATTCTAGATAATAATTAGAGGTGGCTTTCCTTACAGAGTCTCTGCATTTATTTTATTTATTTATTTATTATATATATATAAGTTGCCCAAATGCAAGCCAATAGGAAGGATCCCCTGAGCGTCTCGTAACATAGTTGAACAGAGCTGAAAGTTCAGGGGAAAAAACAAGAACACTTCATAAAGAGTAAATAAGTTTACAAAAGTCACATCACAGGATGACAAATGATGCTTCGATCTTGTTGTTGTTATCATCATCATCATCATCATCATCATCTTCTTCATCATGTTGTTTCCCTTCTCTTGTGAACACTGAGGATGATGATGATGATGATGATGATGATGATGATGATGATGATGATGATGATGAAGCTGAGTTCTGGGATGTTAATAAAGACTGTCGAGCTGTCTGCCGTCTTCGTCTCACCTGGACTCAGGTAGGTGCAGCAGGAAAGTGATGGTAAAGCAATATTACGAGGTGAGTTCCCTTGTACAGCGATAGTTCATCTGTCCAAATATTTACATTTCAAAACTTGAATTTGAATTTGAATTCAAATTGTAATATCTGTTTAAGATTTTAAAAAATGCCTTTTTTTGTTGAAAGTTGCTCTTATATTTGGAGGAATTTACATATAATGTGATCCTTTGCCCGACAGTGATCTAAGAAAAGTTTTGCAACTCTACAGCCTGTGTTTATCCCACCTCACACTGTTTTCTTCTACGCTTCATTTCAGGTAAAGCTCAGTTTCTAATCCCACATGCACTACCAAGTTTACACATTTTTCTCCCACTTTCATTGTTTGATCTATTTAATGTGTTTTATACTGAAAAATAAAATAAAATAGTAACATTTAATCAGCTGACTGAGCTTTGCAAAAGTTAGAATTAGTCATTAGTACATTAGTATAATTTTGACTGCCTTTATGCACCAGCATTAGTTAAGTAACACCGGTTCATGTTTTAACTTTATGTGTGGGAGAAAAAAAAGGCTGGAAGTGAAAAGGGAATAATGGCAGAGAAGGAAATTAACATCTGAGCATTAAGAAAGTTAACAGTGCTTGTGCAGGTCTGTTCTGAGATGTCAAGAATAAAATAAAATATAAGAATAACATCTAAGATTTACAGCGATGAGGAAGCAGAACTGAATAACTTAGAGCATCTTTGTGTGAAATCATTGATATATAAAACATAACAGACCAAAACATGAAATGTTACTTTTGACTTCTTAAATTTAATGTGCATGTATCATGAAAGTGCAGTTTCATTACATTGACCGAACAAATGTTACAAATGTGTATTTTTATTGATTGTAAATTGATTTTTATACAGAGTGAGGATAATTACTTTATATACACGGTCGCCCATAAAGTTGGAATAATTTAGTTTTCAGACACATTCCTCCTTTTATTTTCTATTTATACACATCAGTAATCACCTTTAACCAGGTATAATGAGATTGATCTATACAATTTTGAGAATATATCCACTTTATCTGTCAAGAATAAATCACATTGTCACAATCATTTCATGAGAAGAAGTAAAAAATATTTTATTCCAACTTTATGGGCGACCGTGTATTTGTAAATGTGTATATTCTGTGTTGTATTGTCTCTCTCAGGTCTTAGAGGAACATGAGCTCATCAGTGGATCCTGGAGGCAACATGACTTTTCCTACTCAGGTCTGCTCCAATATAGTCAAGCTACCATTTGTTCTGAAATGAATGAAAAAGTATAACTCCTGTTGGCTTGCTTGTATTGTTGTGTTGCAGTCTCTAGTTCATAATCTCAGTGTAATCTTGTCAGCAGTTTACTGTAAGTTTTCTGTTTAGTGAATACACCAAACGCAGATTAACCCTTTAGTTGTTATCAAGACTAACACACCAGGATTTTAGATAAAGCAATATTTGTCACCATTATTTCATTAATTCTGCCCACATCTCCTAATTAAAGTTTTGTTATTATTATTCACTCGTATTGTTTTGAATGCTTGGAGGTTTTTTTGTTTTTTTTGTATGTTCTGTATTCTCTTTGTTTTAGTTTAGTAATAGTTGGTTTTATTGTTCTCTTCTTTAGCTTGGAAGTGACTGATAGAGTCTAAAAATAAAAAAAAGGGGTAAAAAAAATAAAAGGGGGTAGGACTAGAAAAGCTCATTGCTTCTTCCTACATCCATTCGAACATTAGATATTTATTGTTTGTTGTTTGCCTGAAAGAGGAAAGTAAGAAAGAGAAAAAAAGAAGGAAAAAAGGGAGGAAGAAAGAAAGAAAGAAAGGAAAGCCACAGAAAAAAAAAGAATGGAAGGAAATTATGTGTACGTGTATGTGTGTGTGGGTGTGTGTGTGGGTGTGTGTGTGTGTATATGTATGTGTGTTGTTTTTTTGTTGTTTTTTATTTCTATTTCTATTTTTAATTTGAATTTTTTGCTAAAATTTCTATTTTGCCGTAAATCACTGCCTATTTGTTTTGTTTCTTTATTTTAACATGTTCGAAATAAACTTAACTTAACTAAAGGGTAACTTTGATTTGTTAAACTATGACACAAACTTCATGGCTGTAACACTGAACACATGTCTAATCACAGCGCCACATAAATGATTGGCTGGTCTGGTTCCTCTTATCCAAATATTAGGCCTCAGAGGGAATTCATTTAGTGTCCTGGTTCAGATTATTGTCATGTAGAGCTGAAAGTTGATTTATTTAGTTGTTTAAATTGTTTATATATTTTTTTGCTTGTTTAGTTTAGTTTATTAGGATCTCCATTATCTATTAGAAATGGTAATAACTACTCTTCCTGCAGTCCACTCATACCAAATTTTACAGTTAACATACTTTTCTTTATATCAAAGGTACATTACAATCAGAGGCAGTGGGGTCAGCTGATGGAAACAGAGATTGAATGATGGTGAATGATGATAACTTGTATGTGAACTGAAGTCATTTTATTTCCTTCTCTTTGGCTCCCTCTGTCGCTGGATCAGTTCCTGCTCGTCAGAGACACTTTCACCACGGCATTCGTGAAGAACCTGATTCTAGTTCTGGTCTGGCTCCTCCTCAGTTACATCAACGGCACCTTGGTTGCCACCTTCTTTAGACACCAGGTACACAAATACACACACACACACACACACACACACACACACACACACACACACACACACACACACACACACACAGCCATAAAACAACTGTAAAACTGCTGCTTCTCTTTTTTATATCATTGTGAATTATCATTGAGTTTTGGACTGTTGTTAAGATATAAACATGAGCTCTGGTAAAATGTGAAGGTATTTTTTTCTATTATCAGACATTTAAACTAAAACATTTGTCTTTTAATCAACAAATAATCAGTAATGAAAAAGAACCCTCATTTTTCGCCCTATTACACAAACACGAATAGATACCAAGGAGGAAGGAAGGGAGGAAGAAGGAAGGAAAGGAGGGAGGAAGGAAGGAGGGAAGGAACGAGGAAGGAAGGAGGGAAGGAAGGAAGGAAGGGAGGAAGAAAGAAGGAAGGAAAGGAGGGAGGGAGGAATGAAGGGAGGAAGAAGGAAGGAAAGGAGGGAGGAAGGAAGGAAGGAAGGAAGGGAGGAAAGGAGGGAGGGAGGAAGGAAGGAAGGGAGGAAAGGAAAGAAGGAAGGGACACCAAACTCATTCAATGTAGAACTTTCTTAATACTTAGACACATTGCCTCCATGACTTTAAAGTCTCAAATATGGAATATTAATAATGTTACTA
Source organism: Scomber scombrus (assembly GCF_963691925.1). NCBI lineage: Eukaryota > Metazoa > Chordata > Actinopteri > Scombriformes > Scombridae > Scomber > Scomber scombrus. The sequence continues at coordinate 33,040,047 of NC_084972.1, read as the reverse complement.
ATACTAACTTTTATAGAGCTGCAACTAATAGTTTAGTTTCATTTAGTCAGCAGAAAATTAAACAAGCAGCTGTTTTGATAATAGATGATTAATAATAGATGTCTGCTGTGCTGAGAGGAGAAAACTATTAGCTGAATATAATAAATAAAAGAACGTGAACCCTCTGTGTTTTTTCTCTCACTTCCTCTTTCAAAATTACCTCTCACTGTCTCACAAAATCAATCAGACACTAATTTGACATTTGTCAAGCAGAAGGGTTAAAAGGTGAGGCTTTGCTGCTCTCACTTCATAGTAAACTGAATATCTCCTGGACTGTTTAAACTTCATAACTCTGAGGATCATTTATTTACCTTCTTATTAAAACTACATGTTCACCAACAACTATTATTGTATTATAATCAATGATTCATTTTCACCTCTTTCTATCCATTTCCCGAACCTTTAACCAACCTCATCATACACTCTTTTATCTCCTCTCTCTTTCTTTGTCTTCCTCCAGGCCTTTTACGAAGACCCTCGGTACATCCTCTTCATCCACATGGTGATCAACGACGGCATCCAGCTGACCGTCACCATCACGCTCTTTGTCCTCAGCTACATCTTCTACAAGATAAATGTCTCATTCTGCTGCTTCTTCATCCTGGTGGCTGTGTTCACCACCAGAAACACTCCGGTCAACTTAGCCAGCATGGCCATAGAGCGCTATATTGCCATTTGTGAACCTTTACGGCACTCCCACATCTGCACAGTGAGGAGGACTTACGTTGTCATCGGGTTGATTTGGTTTATATGTGTGGCTCCAGATATTACAGATCTATTTGTCACACTGGCGACCGAGTCCCTGAGCTTCTTTCATCAGTCTGTGTTCTGTTTACGCCAGAATGTGTTCAAAGACCCGGCCCTGGCATATAAAAGACAAGCTTTCGACATCATCTATTTCTCCTGTGTGTTTCTGACTCTGGTCTTCACCTACCTGAGGATCCTGTTTGCAGCCCGAGCCCTCTCCACAGAGAAGGCGTCGGCTCAGAAAGCCAGGAACACCATCCTGCTGCATGGGGCCCAGCTGGCTATGTGCATGCTCTCCTACATCTCTCCTAGTGTGGAGATTGTTCTACATCTGATCTTCCCTGGCCGGATCCTAGAAATCAGATATGCCAACTACCTGATCGTCTACATCCTGCCCCGGTTCCTGAGCCCAGTCATCTACGGTGTCCGAGACAAAAAGTTCAGGAAGTACCTGAAGATGTACTTCCTGAGCAGCAGGTGCAGAGTCACGCAAAGAGTGGCAGCACAGCACGAATAAAGGTGTTTTCAGTATTTAGTTATTGTAAAAATATGTCAATATTTAATTCAAATTCAAAATGTATTCATAGAGTCACAATAAAGAAACTAATAATGACAGGATGGCTCATGTCAGTAAGAAAATATGCTTTTCGTACCTCTGCTACCCTAAAAAATAACAGTGTGGAAATTGGTTTCGAAGATTTTATAGATAAAATATATCTGTTTGTACAAATGCAACATAGAAAAAAAACATATTTTTTCTAAAGAGACAATAAATGGTAGAAATTAAACCATGATTTCAGTTTCGGGCTAAGGCAATATATTGATATTATATTGATATCGTGATATGAGACAAGATATCGTCTTAGATTTTGGATATCGTAATATCGCGATATGTCATCAGTCGTCTTTTCCTTGTTTTAAAGCTGCATTACTGTAAAATATGTAATTTTCTAAACTTACCAGATCGTTGTAGCTGTTCTGTTATTTACTTTTTACACACTTAGTCATTATATCCACATTACTGATGATTATTTATCAAAGATTTCAGATTGTAAATATTTAGTGAAAGCATCAACAGTCATCTCTATAATATTGTTGTAATATCGATATCGACGTATTTGGTCTAAAATATCATGATATTTGATTTTGTCCATATCGCCCAGCCCTAGTTCAGTTGTAGTCATTGAAACAAATAGTTTTTGACCACAGGAATGGAGCCACAGTTACATTAGTACAGCCTGGTTGGAGGGTTAGGGTTAGACAGAAAAGAAAAACCAACAGAAAAGAAAACTTAAAGAAACTTAAAACCAGTTTCAACACAAATCACAACTGTATGATTTTGTAGATGTTGTCGGGAAATTAATCATAACAATAAAATCCTGAATGCATCCAACCACTGATGGCTTGCTGGTCTTTAATTCTAATAATTCTCTAACAAGCATTAATGAACATGTTTGTCTACATGTCCGTGGCTCAGGGATCACAAGTCTCCTCAGTGATCCATAACATAACCTGTGACATCATGACCTTTACTCTATTGCTATGACAACCTGATCAAAACACACAGACACTAGGATCCATACAAATCCTTATATATGAGATGAGAGGCTGCTGGAGGAGGTCGCTGACTCTGTCAGTGACTCAACAGGTGAGATCTGTCGTCAATCATTTGATCATCTCTGAATATAATAATAATAATATAATATCAGTGTTTCCTCTACTTTCTGTTTTAATACCTTTAGGATACAGCTGATATTAATGTTACTTTTAAATTACATTCAAAGTTTGAAAAAGTTGAATGTTGTACACGTCTATGCAATCCTTCTGACTGTATTGTGTGTTGAATATGTGAATATGAAGCAGTGAATATACATCATTATTTCCATGTGATGTCATACAGTATAATGAGAATTTCTTTCCTAGTGTGATAAATCTAATTTTTTTAACTACAGGGTGAATTTCTATGAGCTGCTGAATGACGTAAGTCTACATGTGTATATGGTGTATTATATGATGTATATGATGATGAATTTATACTGAGTCATAATGTAGTATTACTGATATTTTACATACTAATGAGTCCCACAATCTCCCTATGTTAGTGTCTTAGATGTTTAGATTTTGTCTTTTATTCATAATTATGAATTATATTACAGTTAAACCCAAACTACAATGTTTTCAATTGTAGTTAAATAGCTATTTAGCTCTGATCTCACTGTGGATGAACACTGTAAACTATGAATTACAGACAGTGGGTGAATGTAATATCTCTGGTTGAGCGTGTTTATAGCTCCTTATATATAAAACTTTGCCATTGTGTGTACTGTCTGACAAGATTACTCAATTAAAAACAATCAATTAATGTTTATTCATACAGCAACAAAATTTATCTTAAGGCACTTTTCACATAGAGCAGCTCTAGACCATAATCTATAATTTTCCTTCAGTTCAATCTCAGTAAAGATATAACCTTTCATGCATTTCATGTTCTCATCTACATTCCTTATACTGCACATCTTTGAGTCTTTTGATGAGGATATTAGTTGTTATCACATAAAACATTCTTGTGATTAATCCATACTCTGATGTGCTCTAGTGTGTCGTAATTATCTGATAATCATTCATATTAAATTGTCCCTATGATCCAAAAATCTGATTTCAGAAATTATAAAGCATCTTTTTTTTTTCTGTGTCCCTTCAGACTGTGTGGAGGAGATGTCAGCGATGCTCAACTCCTCCTCCGACCCTCTGGTCCTGCTGATGAGTAATACCAGCTCCGTGCCACCAGGGGGCGCTAAGTTTGACCCTAAAGACAGCTTCTCTAACGCTCTCACCAAGAACATAGTGGCCATGGTGGTATGGCTCACCCTCAGCATCATTAACAGCAGCATGGTGCACACCTTCCTACGACACAGGTACACATCATGAGATTATCACCTAGAAAAAAACATGTTTTCATAGTGTGTTTAAGCAGCAATGTTTCATACACTGTTGCCCATAAGGTTGGAATAAAATATTTTTTACCTCTTTCCATGAAACGATTGTGAAAATGTGATTTATTCTTGATAGATAAAGTGTAAATATTCTCTAAATTGTATTGATCAATCTCACTATACCTGGTCAAATGTGATTACTGATGTGTATAAATAGAAAATAAAAAGAGGAATGTGTCTGAAAACTAAATTATTCCACCTTTATGGGCGACCGTGTTCAACTCAATTCTAATTAAAGATATAAACAGCAGCACCTGCAGATGAGTGCAGACACACAGCAGCAATGAAATGTGTGTGTGCACATTTATTGATTTCTCTAAATGTACAAATTATGCCATTAATGTCTCTATTACTGTATAACTTTACCTAAATAAGCTATCTACTTTAACTTGACGGCACTTTCTTCAGGGTAACTATCCTGTTATCTAGAGCTGAGACAATTAGTAATACCTCAATTATTACCTGAAGTAGAAATTCATTTTTCATGCAAAGATCCCCAGTTACACCTCCACCAGTGTGACGATTTACTGCCTGATTTGCAGTTTGTTATCTCACTTGATAAACTGACTGAACAGATATTTGATGACATCACTGTGGACTTTAGAAGATTTCTCACTTTGTTTTTTTTGTTTTTACACCAAACAACAACAATCTGTATGAAAATAACCATGATAAGATAAGATAAGATAAGTTAAGATAAGATATTCATGTATTAGTCCAACAGTGGAGAAATGTTCAGTGTCACAGCTGCAAGTGGATAAAAACAAAATAGAAAGACCATCAATAAAAAGAATGAAGAACAACAAATAATAAGTACACAAGCAAAACAAATCAACAGTAATAGTAAGAAATATAGTAAAAATAATAGAGAGGAATATTGGTGTTGATTGATAATATACCTGAGCTGCATATTATTATTATTGCACAGATTTTGAAGTGAAAAAAAATATACTGCACAGTTCAACTGAAATATACCTGAAATGCTGATATTGCACAGTGCACATTAAAAGTGCAGTTACCTCCCTTTCTTTAATCACACTGTTGTGACACACACACAACCGCACAGTGTCCATCTCATCCAGCTCTTTATTTATCTCTGACTCTTCTAGCTTCTTCTACGAGAACCCTCGATACGTCATGTTCATCTGTATGGTGATCAACGACGCTCTGCAGCTGACCCTTGTAACAGCTCTGTACGTGGTCAGCTACATCTTCAGGAAGATCCACGCATCCGCCTGCTGCCTTCTGGTGAGTGAAAATCATTGTTCAAACTATAATGATGCTAAATAACTCCCCTATTTAACTTCTACAAGCTGATATAAACTGTAAAATGTTCTATAATGTAATAATGGTAAATAATAATAAACTTTATTTCTATAGCACCTTTAAAAACCGAAGTCACAAGATGCTTCACACAAGCAATATTAACAGAATAACATAAGTACACAAAACACAATAAAATAATCAAGTGAAATACACAGTCGCCCATAATGTTGGAATCAAATATTTTTTTACCTCTATCCATGAAATGATTGTGACAATGTGATTTATTCTTGATAGATAAAGTGTATATATTCTTAAAATTGTATTGATCAATCTCATTGCACCTGGTCAAAGGTGATTACTGATGTGTATAAATAGAAAATAAAAAGAGGAATGTGTCTGAAAACTAAATTATTCCACCTTTATGGGCGACTGTGTATAATATTATAAAAATGCCTGTATGTACAAGTGTGTTTTTAAAAGCTTTTTTAAATGAAATGTAGTAAATAAATATATATACAATAAATGTAGTTGTAAGACAGAGTTACTGTCAACAACTGTAACTCCTCCTGAGGCCGTTCATAACTGGATTCTGGTTTATAAACATAATGAATGAAAATATAATGAAACACAGTTGTAACAATATAAAACAATTATTTTAAGGAGAATTCCTAATTGTTGAGAAATGCTGAAAGAAACACTTAAAAATGTCTTTGTATCTGCTTATGAACATTTATTTAACCCTCCTGTTGTCCTCGAGTCAAGGAAGGAAGGGAGGAAGAAGGAAGGAAAGGAGGGAGGGAGGAAGGAGGGAAGGAAAGGAGGATGGAAGGGAGGGGGGAGGAAAGAAGGATGGAGGGAGGGAGAAAGGAAAAGAGGAAGGAAGGAAAGAAGGACAGAGGAAAGAAGGAAGGGGGAAGGTAAGGGGGATGAAAGAAAGAGAGAAGGAGGGAGGGAGGGAAGAAGGAAGGAAAGGAGGAAGGAAGGGGGGAAAGAAGGAAGGAGGGAGGGAGGGAGGGAGGGAGAAAGAAGGAAAGGAAGGAAGGAGGAAAGAAGGAAGGAGGGAGGGAGAGAGAAGGAAGGGAGGAAGGAAAGGAAGGAAGGAGGGAAGCAAAGAAGAAGGGAGGGAGGAAGGAAGAAAAGAGGATGGAAAGAAGAAGGGAGGGAGGAAGGAAGAAAAGAGGATGGAGGGAGGAAAGAAGGAAGGGAGGAAAGCGAGAGGAAGGAAAGAAAGAGAGAAGGAGGGAGGGAGGAAGGAAGGACAGACAAAGGTTAAAGTTTATATTCAGCTATAAATGCTAAATAAGGGAATTTAAAATAAAATGTTATCACTTTTTATATTTTCCTCTCATCTGACTAACACCGAGCCTCTTTGCCTCCCTCAGATCATGACGGCGGTCCTCACCACCCGCTCCACCCCTCTCATCCTGGCCGGCATGGCGGTGGAGCGTTACATCGCCATCCTCTTCCCCCTCCACTACAGCCAGATGTGCACCATCCCTCGCACTCTCCTCCTCATCTACATCATCTTCATCCTCACCTCCACCCCGCCCGTCACCGACCTCCTCATCACCATCGTCAAGGAGCCTCCGAGTTTCTTCCACACCTCCATTTTCTGCGACCACTCGCTCCTCTTTCGGGACCGGTCCATCTACTATAAGAACTGTGTGTTTGATGGGGTTTACCTCTCCTTTGTGGCTCTGACGCTGCTCTACACCTACTGTAAGATCATGCTGACGGCACGAGCCGCCTCCATGGGTCTGGCCTCGGTGAAGAGAGCCAGGAACACTGTGCTGCTTCATGGGGTGCAGGTGAGTGTTTCAACAACCAAACCCAAAAGAACTTTATCGTGCATGTAGGACAGAAACCGCAATATTATTATCTTTGGGTCTTGGACTGTAAATGAAACAAGGAAAGGAAGAAGGAAGGAAACAGTGATCAGCATTTTCATCATTTCCTGATGTTTTATTTAAAAAGTAAAACATACTTAACCTTTGTGTCGTCCTCCCGGGTCAAATTGACCCCGTCTGTTTTGACTTTCATTCTTTCCTCCCTTCCTTCCTGCCGTCTGTCCTTCCTTTCCTTCCTCCCTTCCTTCTTTCCTTCCTCCCTTCTTCTCTCTTTCATTCCTTCCTCCCTCTTTTCTCCCTTCCTTCTGTCCTCCCTTCCTCCCTCCCTCCTTCTTCCCTTATCTACTTCCTTCCTTCCCGTCCTCCCTTCCTTTTTTCCTCTGTCCTTCTTTCCTTCCTTCCTCTTTTCCTTTCTCCCTCCCTGCCTTCCTCCCTTCCTCCCTCCTTCCTTCTTTCCTCCCTCCCTCCTACCTTCCTTCTTTCCTCCATCCTCCCTTCCTTCCCTCTTTCCTTCGTCCGTTCCATCCTTCCTTCCTTTCCTCCCTTCCTTCCTTCCTCCGTTCCATCCTTCCTTCTTCCTCCCTTCCTTCCTTGACTCAAGTGTCTGGATAGATCCAACAGGTGTTTTTCAACTTGTAAGGACAACACTAATGTAACCAACTTTAAAACAATCTACTGTAGCCAATCACGGCTCCTGTAATATAAATATTGCAATACAATATCTTATTGGCAACTTATCTTTGTTGTGCTTGTTTATGGTATTCATATACAGTACATTCAACCCCTAATTGAGCCTATATTCTGTACATCTGTAGTATATAAACTTAGCTTTAAATCTTAACCCTCCTGTTGTCCTCGACTCAAGGGAGGAAGGGAGGAAGGAAGGGAGGAAGAAGGAAGGAAAGGAGGGAGGAAGGAAGGAACTGAGGAAGGAATGAAGGATGGAAGGGATGAAGAAGGGAGGAAAGGAGGAAGGAAAGGAGGAAGGAAGGGAGGGAGGAGGGAAGGAAGGAAGGAAAGGAAGGAAGGAAGGGAAGGAGGGAGGAAAGGAAAGAAGGAAGGGAGGGAAGGAGGGAGGAAAGGAAAGAAGGAAGGGAGGAAGGAAAGGACGGAGGAAAGAAGGAAGGAATGAAGGTAGGAGGGAGGGATGAAAGAAGGAATGAGGGAGGGAGGGAGAAAGGAGAAGAGGAAGGGAGGAAGGAAGGAAAGAAGGAGCGAAGGCGGGAAGGAAAGAAGGAGTGTGGGAGGAAGGAAGGACAGACGGAAGGAAGGAAGGGAGGAAAGAAGGAAGGGAGGATGACACAAAGGTTAAATTAGCCCATCATGCTTGCTAAAAATACAAAATAAATCACTACATATCACTACACCTTTCCACTGTTAATAATAAAGAGTATCACTCATTTGTTAAAAGATAAAAGCAACCTGAGAATCATGAAGTATAATGTTTGTTTGATGTTCCTTCTTGTTTCTTGTGCTTCTGTTTCAGCTGCTGCTGTGCATGCTTACCTTCGTGGTTCCCTCCCTTCAGGCCGCTCTCATCTCCCTTTTCCCCCGCCTCAGTCTGGAGATCCGTTACATCTTCTTCCTGGTCGTCTACATCATCCCCCGTTTCATGAGCCCCGTGATCTACGGTTTTCGAGACGAGCAGTTCAGAAGGTACTGGCTGCGGTACTTGGCTTGTTGGAGCCGCAGCGTCGTCAGGGTTCGGCCGGCGGGGCTGAAAGCGAACCTGCAGGTGAAATAAGATCATCAGGAAACCACAAGATAAGAACCAGTGACTGTCAGTGTGCTGCTCATGAGCTCAATGAAGAATGACCAGCGTTGCTCACAGCTTTTATCTGTGGCATTGACTTGAATTCTCCTTTACAGTCCGCATGGTGAGGCAACAAGCGCTGGAGACATGAATCAAATGTATGTAGCTGAGTACAGAAAGACAAACTTCTCTGCTGATATATAAATAAGCTTAATACGATCCAAAGATCAAGATAAATGGATGGATGAATAGATGGCTTGATGGATGGATGAAATGTTTAATTTATGCATGTAAAATACTATTCAAATATGTTTATAAAGCACTTTAAATAAAGCATTATAAGACCTGAGATGTTTTAGTCTCCTTTCCTTCCTTCTTCCTCCCTCCCTTCCTTCCTTCTTCCTCCCTTCCTCCCTTCCTTCTTTCTTCCTCCCTTCCTTCCTTCCTTCTTCCTCCTTTCCTTCCTTCTTCCTCCCTTCCTTCCTTGACTCGAGGACAACAGGAGGGTTAAATACTGAAAACTGAATCTACCTCTTAGTCCCTCCACCTAACTGCCCCCCCCCCCTCCCTCCCCCACACTCTCCATGATAATCTCATCTCTCTGCAGTATCAGCACAGAAATCTATATAACAGCATCCATCTTCCTCTTCCTCTCACTACTTACAGACAGTTGGTCGGCCAGGCGCCTCATTATAAGCCACAGCTGTGTGATGTTGAAGTAAGATTGATATAGTTTTTAAAAGTTAGTGAGGGTGTATAAGTAGCCTGAATTTGAAATGGAAAGAAGTATGTTTATGTTTACTGTTGGTTGTCTTTTCAAATTGATTGTGCTTTTATTTTAAACTTATATTATCAATGAATATGCTTTTGATTCTATTTAAAGCATTCACACTAGAAATAGTGATATTTTACTGCTGTTCTTGATACATCGTTGATAAGTGCACGAAATATTTGAACATATCATACTACTACTTACTTTACTCATCTTTTTTACGAATTACAACTCTAATTTTATTTTAAGCACAGGCTCCTTCACACTTATATGAATGAGTGAAATCTTAGCTTTTATATATTATATTTCCACTCTTTGCATTAGGTGAAATGAGATTCAAGTTTTTGTGAAACATTTGCAGCACATAGAAGTAGATCTAACTGTGTTTAAGTTATTCGTTCATTTAAATGTGATTATTTTTGTAGAAATTGACTGAGAATGCATTTAATTGATTAAACTGTGAACTCTGTTTTCTTTTTAATCAACCGTTTGTTTTTCTGAGTTTTGGTTTCCCATCACCGACGCGGGACGAGGAGTGATATGAACTCAACCAGACGTCAGGACAGTTTCGACAGTGCTTTCACTAAGAACTTCATCACCTTTGCTTTTGGCTTCATCATCAACTTCATCAATGGAGCCTTCGTCTACACCTACTTTAAGAGCCAGGTCCTCCAGCAAGACCCCAGGTGATACAGGACCATGTGTGTCCTCTTCAGATGCTTACAGTAAAAACTCAGTAAAAATGTGCCACAGTTTAGTGTTGTATATTTTGTCACATGTTGATTCTCCTCTTTCCTTTTTTCTGTTCTCATCTTGCATATTTTTCTGCTGCTGTCATTTTTCGCCTTGACTTTTTTCCCTTTAACTTCTCTCCTCCTCCTCTTTCTGTCCTGCTCTACTTCCTGCAGGTATGTGCTCTATATCCATCTAGTGATCAATGATATGATTATGCTCTCCCTTTCTGTGGCGCTGCAAATCCTGGCCTACACAGCCCCCCTGAAATTCATAACCTGCTGCATCATGGTGCTCATCTCAGTCACTGTCAACAAGTATGTAGGTGTGCGTTTGTGTTAACACAGTTATTCTGCATGTGTGCCTTTTTCAGGTTTACAATTTTCTTGGCTCTAGCGTCACCAAAGCACAGAATATACATGTGATTGTACGTGTGTCTCAAACCTAAATCTTCATTTGACTAAGTAAAGCAGACTTTTAAAATATAATCTACTGTAAGTAATACTGTGCATTAGCCAGTCAACTCACATTAAAGTTACTATACAGAACATGTACAAAGCTAATATCTACACTCTGTCATTCTCTACCACAAATGCCAACTCGGCCCTATTTTTAAACTAGAATTTAAGTAAATATGAAAGATGAATCAGTAATGTCTTACAGTGAGATACAAATTCAACAATGCATAACAGGCAGCAGTCTAAGATGATTAATCACATAGTTTCATATATTTGATCACAGGTCATATAATAACTTAAAACTCACAGAAATGTACAGCTTGAATTTTGTCACAAGGCTCAGTACATATTCCAAAAAATGAAACCCATGTTTTAGGAAAATGTAATCTGAAGGTATTTCGAAAATACTCAAAGACTTTTTTAACCATCTGGATTAAATATTTTATACTTGCTGAAAGAAAAAAAGGTTTTAACCCATTTCCCACATTGTGACTCTATTTCCTTCTTAAAAACAAAATAAAATGTTGATATGAACCACGAATGACAAACAGTCCCTAACATGATTAACAGCTGGCAAACAAAGCCATCGATATTAATCATGGAAAACAGACATGACATTGGTTAGTTTAATTAGTGTATTTAGCTTCCAGGTTGTGTGTACCTGTGTGAACTTGAGGGTGTTCCTGCCTCCTCCCAGTAAAACTTCATGTTAGTCAATGGAGCTAAATTTAATATATTGTGCCACAACTGCCAGCTGACCCTGGTGATCCTTAAAGTCAACATTCCTGATCTAAAATGTTGAAAACCCTCATAGTTCTTCAACGCTCCTATAAAAATGTGGACAGTAACTCTGGATTAAAAGGAGCTAAACAACTGATTATCATGATTTTTATAATCGTCCTGATCCAGGAACAACCCTCTGAACCTCGCTGGCATGGCAGTGGAGCGTTACATCGCTGTTTGCCGACCTCTTCATCACGTCCACATCTGCACTGTGCAGCGAGCCTATGCTCTGATCTCACTGATCTGGGGCGTCTCCATCATCCCTGCCCTCGCTGACATCTTCATCATCCTCGCCACCAAGCCCCTCTCTGTCTTCTCAAGCAATGTCCTCTGTTACCGCCTCAATTTGTACAACACACCGTACCATAAGACACAAAGTATGGTCATCCAGGTGAAATACTGATTATCATTACATTGATTTTCTCACTTTTCCACTGAGCAGTGTGGTTTTTTTATTCTTTAACTAAATTTCTATTACTTTTTTGCCTCAGTTGACAAACAAATCTAGATGTTTGTGTCTTCTTGTCTTCTCCTCAGATCCTTCTGTTTTCCTTCGTCTTCCTGACTGTGATCGTCACCTATCTGAAGGTCCTCTTAGCTGCTCGGGCAGCTTCAGGCTCCAATCAGGCCTCAGCCAGAAATGCCCGTAACACCATCCTGCTGCACGGAGTCCAGCTCGGCATCTGCATGTTGTCATTCATCTCTCCCTTCCTCAATCTTATTTTAGTCACCACTTGGCCCCAGCATCTCTCCAAGATCCTCTTCAGCACCTTCCTGCTTACCAATATGCTTCCTAGTCTGCTCAGTCCACTCATCTACGGCATCAGAGACAAGATGTTCTGCAGCCACATCAGGATGCACCTCCGCTCTAAATGCTGCAACTCTGCAGGAAAGAGGCTAAAAGTGATGGAGGGACACCAGAAAAGGTCCAAGCAGGTGTTTGATTAAATGGCTTTTCAAGGACCTTACATGTGATTTTTCATGTTTTAGCCCATTATGTACAAATATCACTGACCACACTGTTGAGGTACAGGATTTCTTAATGGACCACCAGCTCTGATGCCATTTTAAGGCATAAAAGCTGCATTTGGTTCCTAAAGAACTTATTAAAGTCACATTCATTATTGTAATTATATATTTTGAATGGAAAAATACAGTTTGTGACATTATGTATACTGTTTGTGTCTTATAAGGCAGCTCAGCGTTCATGAATAAAGAAAAAAGTGATACAAAATCCAGCTGTTTGAGCCTTTGCTCTTATTAAAAATCTGTATTTGTTTATCATTTTGCCCCCCCCCCCCCCAAAAAAAACAAACAACTAAATCTCAGTAAATCAAGATAAAACATGTACATGACAGAAATATACAAAAACAATTACAAAAATGCATGTACAATTAAAAATAATCTTATTTAAATGAGTTAATCACACATTTTCAGATGTCAGTGTTTAAATGAATTAATGTGAAAACAAGCTACTGCAGGCCACAGCCTCTAACTCTGCAGTACAGGCCAAAACACTGAGTAGTGTGTTGGTCTCTTTAAAAATATATATCTTAATGCTTTTACAGACTTTATAATGTCTAGTCTATAATGTCAGTATTGTCTGTTTGTATGATGGTGCAGGTTTTATGTCTTAGATATTTGCAAATGACCTCAATATCACAGCCACAGTGATTCTACACCATTATTGCAAAATATAAGATCACAACACTGAAAAACATACATGGTCAGTCAATTGAACTATCAACATCAACCTCCTCTGAAAAAAACAACAAATACCAGAAGATTACAAATGAAGATAAACTCATTTTTAACTCTACTGTGTTAATTATGAAAGAGGAAAGGTTTACACACATCGACGTTTAGGTGTAAGTCTTGATTCTGGCCACTAGATGGCTCCATCGCCACAGACATGCAGTGATCGGTGGAATATGTGAAATATTAATTTGTGATAAAAAAAAATACATTTCTGAATGAATGAGACTCATGAGAATTGTTTGAAATCCTGTTCGGGTGCTACAGACCAGGGAAATGTTAAAACCTCGAGCAAATAAACTCATTTTGATGTTTGTGCAAATGCAAAAGAAAACTCTTACATCCTGTTTCCTTTCGACATTGTGTTCTTTGTCATTCCTCTTCTTAATGGGACATAAAAAAAGGAAAGTCAGCTGCAGTTAGTGAAAAACTTAAAGCCTTTGCTGGCAAAGCAGCAACTCCCTCTGGATATTAGAGGCATATTACAGTAATTAAAAAACACAAAGGTCACCAGTTCATTAAATAACGGATGAGATTTCACTAAATTTCATTAAGCATCACACATTTTAGAGCCCCGGTTGTGAGACAGCTGTGATATTGATGCCACAGAACAGGCCATTTAAATATTATTAGGCTACTGACTCCAGCCAAAGTCCCTTAGGCGGTATAAAAAATAAAGACTTTGAAGATAAATTCATCTTTAAACTCTAAATGATCCACTGGGTGCCGCAAACACATCATAAAAGCAACTCTTAATGAGCGTCTTAAAGGTGTTTCTCACTCGGAGAAACGATCCTGTTCCGGAATGTGACGGAAAAAGCCGAAGACTGTCCGAGAGAGAAGAGAGAGAGACTCAGGTTCAGATGGAGGAAACCTGTGTGCTCACAGCTGATCCTGGTTTCTCTCCTCTACAGATGATCGTCACAGGCAGAAGGAAGATTGTCCTGGAGGTTGATTCGGGTTTAAAAGCTCACTGTCTTTTCTCTGGATCTGTCGTTTCCTGGATGGTAGAGTTTAATCCTTTTTTTTCGTGAAAGTGTAAAACTTCTGAACGTATCATGGGGTGAATCTGAAATCTGGGGAGGATCTGATCCGGTGATGAAAGAGTATCGTGATAAAACTCCCAGGAGGTAAGTCTCAGTTAATATATTGATTGTTTAAATTGTAACATTAAAGCCTAAAGTGTTTCTGCAGAGATTGAAGCTGCGACCAATTCATTAACTTACAGCTGACACTTTGTTTACGGTGGATTGTCTCATCCTAATTATATTGATTGCACTGCACTGACCTTCCTCAGTGTATGTATGTGTGTGAGTGGTTGTTGTTATTGAAGGTGCATTTTTCCACTGCTGTGATTTGAAGCCGCAGCGCTTCCTTGTGCTGAATTATAGATCAACTTTATTTCTGTATGTGAAGCATGGCAGCTCCCCCCGAGAGCTCAGCATGGGTCCTTCATGTAATTATAGACTCAGAGTGTCACATTGTCCCTCTGTGGTTTACTATCTGTTTTCCTTCTGTTTGATGCTTGTACACAAACACTCATTTTGACACAAGTGATGCCATGAAACGCATAAGTTAATGACCTCATCCTTTACATTAACGAGAGTGACACTGTGGAGCACATTATGTTGAGGAGCTAAACTAACTGATATTATATTTTCACAGATTTTAAAATTTCAGTTTGGTTATCAAAAGCAAAACATCAAGTATGCACATTTCAAAGACAGAAATTCAGAGCCAAAAATCAAGACAGTGCAGAGATAAGACTGAGTAGAGATCAAATCAAAAGCCTCAAGAGATGACAAACATTTTTGAGAAGAGTCCGTTTTAAACCCATAAATAGCTGCTAAACAGTCTGACAGTCATAAAACACTCAGAAAAGTTTCTTTAAGGTGGCCTGTGGAGATGTCATTTCAAACAAACAGTTCATTATTGACCTGTGGGAATATATTTAACAAAATATCTATACGCCAAACAACCACTTACTAACTTTTTGAATGAATGAAGACAATGAGATGCAGTTAAAAGCCTTTTAGAAAGCACTTTGTATCCTGGGGCCCAACAAACACTATAAACACATTCATAGCATAACATCAATATTTAAAGACATCACTCATGAATGATTTCTTAATGTGAAATGTTTATCGCTACATCTTCGTCTTTATTGCATTATAATGATGCATGTTTTATGTTGGCTTCCATGCACATCTGCAATAACGCCTCCAGTTATATTTTGCACGTTCTTAATGTGAATGCTGCACCATGAAGAGACCTGATCACCATATTTCCCTACAGCGTCACTCTGTCAGCAAATACAGTGCAGAGTACATGCTCCAGGAGCTCCTAACTAAATCCTAATCATCTAAATAGGTCCAAGTTATAAGAAACTTACGATTTTAAAAAAGTAGTGTCGACTAAACTTTGGTTTATTCTTAAATCTTTTCTATTGGCTACAACCGAGCGCCTTTAAGTTTATTTGTTTCCAAAAAATTTGCTTACAACATGATTTTGTTCATTTGGAGTAGTGTTTCTGTCCACCTGGTTAATGTAAAGTCCAATATTGACTCTCTTTTAGCTCTGTTTTTATTTTACTCTCTTTAGCTGCTAAATGCTCCACTATGTTCACCAGCTAATCTGCAGCTAACACTGTCTGTTTGCTGTGTTGAAATGTGCCACTAAAAATCCTAAAATCTAAAAAGAAAGCCTCTCAGTTAATTGGCAAGCCATGATTCAGCATCATATATAAGCTTCATGATATCTGGTTATCTTAGTGTCTTTTTCCCTGAATGACAGACTGTCTCTAACTGACTCATGAAACAGGTCTGAGCTCTGTGGTCATTGTGTATTTCATTGAAACCTAACAGAAAATTACTAGTATAGGAAAACTGCTGAATACAGCAAATTGTTTTAAATCGCTCATATGTGACATTTAAGAACAAATCTGTTTATCAGAGTTGTTCTTGCGTGAAGCTCTGAGAGTAAAAAGATTATAAAGCCCTGAGGAGATGAGGAGAAGAAAAGACTTTGATGATACTTTTCTGTGAGTTCATCACCACAAGTGACACTTTAATATAAAAATAGTTATCTGTGCCAATATTAATCTAAAAGTAATGATTATATCTGCTATAAAGCCACAGAATTACACACAGATTCAGTGACATTCGATAATATCCTTTGTATGGATCTCAAAGATGCTCTAAGAAGTCGAAAAACCTTAAAAACACACAAGAGAGCCAAGCCGTTGCAATTCATTTGACATATTCCTTCATTACAATAAACACAGGCAGTGCAGTTTCAATGATTACCTTCTTGGTGCTAAAACTGGAGTTTATTCAAGCTACATGAGAGCTGAAACAGAAAAGTGATGCTGTAATCACAACTTGTGCTCTGTGGGATCATTGTATAAATTAGCTTAATATTAAAGTGTTATGGCTATCATCCCTAAGGTTCATTTTCCACATTTGTTCCAGTTCTGCACGTCCTCTCCAAGATTAGTCAAAGCTGAATATCACATTTCAAACGGGGATACACTGAACTGCATGATCATGATGATGTGAAATGCTGCTTCATTGTGACTCTGTTTAAATGGAAAGTTCATTACAGACGAGTTTACACTCTGCATTTTTCTGACCTCAAGTTCACATCTGGAGGTTTTGGAGAAGGCCATAAGAAGTACTGAGATCTTTTACCGAAGTGAAAGTATCATTACCTCACTATAAAAGAATCAATTACAAGTTAAAGTTCATCTGCAAAATGAACTCATTTACAAAAGTAAAAGAAGCTGTTACTGTGTATGTTTTTGCAGGTTGAGGCAGAGCTGATTTTAACTAGTTTATAGATTAATTGGGAAGTTTAATCTATAACATCGCATTGTATGTTAGAAAATGATGATTGGGGTTTGTACATAAAATTAGAGCTACAAGGATTTGTCAGATAATCGATCAACAGTAAATTAATTGTCAACTATTTTGATAATTAATTAATCAATTTGAGTCACTTTTTTTTAAAGAAAAAAGTTCTTTCCTCTCTTTCCTCCCTTCCTTCTTTCCTTCCTCCATCCCCTTCCTCCTTCCTTCCCTCCTTCCTTCCTCCCTCCTTTCCTTCCTTCTTCCTCCCTTCCTTCCTCCTTTCCTTCCTTCTTACTCCCTCCCTTCCTTCCTTCCTTCCCTCCTTCCTCCTTTCCTTCCTTCTTCCTTCCTCCCTTCCTTTCCTTATTTCCTCCCTCCTTTCCTTCCTTCTTCCTCCCTTCCTTCCTCCTTTCCTTCCTTCTTACTCCCTTCCATCCCCCCTTCCTCCCTCCCTTCCCTCCTTCCATCCCCCCTTCCTTCCTCCTTTCCTTCCTTCTTCCTCCCTTCCTTCCTTGACTCGAGGACAACAGGAGCGTTAATAAATGTAGTGGAATAAAAAGTGCAATATTTCCCTCTGGCATGTGTTAGAGTGGAAGAATAAAGTTGTATAAAACAGAAATATTTCAGTCTAAAGTATCTCAGCGTTGTCCTTAAACACAACACTTGAGTAGATAAACTCCCCACCGCTGGCATTTACACATGATAACAGGCTTCCCACATACACACCCACCTCCCCACCATCAAACCCATTCACACATGCTGCTGACAGACGAAGTTTACAGATACATGTGTCCATAAATCACTGAGAAGAGAAAGAAAAACCTGATTAAGTACCAGCAGGAAGAGAGTGAAAGATTCAGAGCCGGATGAAGTCAGACTGCTCAGGATAAAACACCATTAAGTCCACATTAGGTTAACACCTGTCTGTGATTCCTCAGGCCATTTCCTACACTGTGCAATAGGAGAACATACATTACATTATAGCTACACTTTACCTGAAGCAAGGGCACTTACTGCTGCCTCCAAATGGACGGATACCCTCAGTCCTGTTAGTGTGAGCGCTGCATGAAGCACAGCTGGAGACGTTGAGATGATGAGCAATGAAAAAAAAAGAAAAATTAAAAGAAAACTGGGTCTTCACTTGTTGCTAAGCAATATTAAACCAACATTTGCCAACTAAATAGGACTTAATCACGTTTTCTGGCAGTAACATTAGCATTGTGTTGCATTTTGCTGTGTGTATTTAAGGCAACAGTGGGATCTGTTGGAGCCTTTGGGCAGAAAAGTGAATAAAACTTCAAATCTTTCTTAAAGTTATGGAGGACAATAATGCAGCTTCTATTTAGCAGTGTGAGTTAGTCATATCAAGTGATATCTGACACATTTACAGTCTTTTTAGCATCAGATTCCCTCTTAGTGTTTCCCTGTTGAGCTGTGGTGGAAGTATAGGAACAAAAAGACGTTGCTACTAAAAACACTGTAACGTTGAAACATAGAAGATGAAGATTTGACTCATTTGGACGCTGAAGCTTCATATTAGCTTCAGATTAACTTTATAATCCATGTTTACACAGAAGGAGGACTGTGGATTTAGTCCTCCATCACTTCCATTGTAAGTGCATTATGAAGGATCTTCTAATGGTCAGTATGAACAGGATGAATGATTACAGCAAGAACAACTGCTTTAATGTTCATTTAGACTCCTGACTGTTGTTTTAAGACACTTGTAAAATTTGCAAACCCGTCCTTTAACCAATATACAAAAAATCTTTCTTCAGTTTCAGAGTTTTATGTGAACTTTTTTTATTTATTCATCTGTTTTTTGTTTTTTTTCTTGACAGTGTCTTCACTATGTAGGTGTTTGTACTGGGAGTTCAGTAGATGCTCATGTGTGGGAGCTACTTTCTGCTTTGGCTGCATGTTCGTGTGCTTTTTTACTTCATCACATGGACACAAGTTGCTCGTTGCAAGTTGCAATCGTGATTAATATTGACAAAAAAGGAGTTGTGGTTTAAATGTTTTGTCAGCAGAATAATCAGTTTAATCATGTTGTTAAAAGCTGTGTTATGATATAACAAACATATTCACATAACAATTATACCCAACCTGCAAATATCTAAAATCCAGTAAAAGCCTTTTGACTCTCAATTAATCCATATCGTGAGCTGCACTTAACATTTAAGTGTCTGGTATAACAAGTGAGCGTCCTGCCATCAGGTCTTAGTAGAGTGCTTTTAGTGGAGCAGATGAAATTAGAGAGCTTATATCACAACAAAGAAGCTCAAACATTTTTTGGACAGATACTGAAATGAAGTCTCTATCCTTGTCAGAAGGTCTTTATAGAGGGTTTTGGTGATTTGCTGATTCAACTCAGGAAGAAGAAAAGAGAGGAGGGAAAGAGAGAGTGAGACCTGGAACACATCCAGGCTGCGAGTCAGAAAGTATGATCCAGCAAAACTGCATGTTCAGTGTCAAGATGTTCACAAATACATTTAGTACTTTCAGACGTCCACTGGTTCCTATTGAAGACGTAAATCTGAAAATCTGAAAAAAACAGTTTAATACATAAAAAAGACTAAAACAGCTGGTCAAATGTTATTAAATGCAAAGAAATGTTGCACTTGTTGGGGACTATTTTCAGTGGTGGATGAATCCACATTTGGTGATCTAGCGAGTCTTTCTGGCAGCAGGACGGTGTGTTTGTGATTGAGTCAAAATAAAGTACAGGGTGTGTGTTCATGGTGATAAGGTATATGAAGCTGTGGATACACACACAATACCTGTTAGTTGATAAGTTCATTGTTGGTTTTTGTGTTTTTATGAGATTTGTTGACTTTAGAGCTCCATCTATTAGTAGATTAACACAAAATGAATCACAAACTAATTAATCAATCGTTTGTGGGATCATTTCTAGTTTCAGCCTCTCAAATGTGAGTATTTGCTGTTTTTGTTGTTGACACATGTTGCAATAAATTATTAATCTTTGGACTGTTGGTCAGACACAAAAGGAAAATTGTTCCTCTGATGGTGTTTATCCTCAGGCTGCAAGTGTTTCCTGTGTCTGTTATTAGGTTTCATACTTTTTCCTTTCCGGCATTGTTTTGCCTTGTTTTGTTTTCTATTTGTTCTTCTGTGTGTTTGGGACCCCACCTTTTCTTTAAAATCAATAAAAAACATTAAATAAATACATTAAATAAACCAATAACCATTAAATGAAATGCATTTTGGCTCTCCGGTGTTTCGTTAGTTAACCATGGTGAAGGAGAGTCTGCCCAGCTGGGTCCACCCGGACTCAGACGAGGGTCTGGTCCACGTGAACGTCGGAGGTCTGAAGAGGAGTCTCTGTTCCAGCACACTGAAGAAATTCCCAGATACCAGATTGGGAAAACTGCTGGCATGTGACTCAGAGGAAGATATACTTCAGGTTGGTGATGGGTGGAGGGAGATGAAGGGACTGACTGATTCTTTGTACAGTTATTGGCTCATATTTCCAGCCTCTCCTCTTCCTCCTCTTTGCAGGTGTGTGATGACTATGATGTGCAGGAGAAGGAGTTTTACTTTGACAGGAATCCCGGCTTGTTTCCTTATGTCCTTCACTTCTACCAGACGGGCAAACTTCACGTCATGGAGGAGCTGTGCGTCTTCTCCTTCAGGTCTCTGTCAATCAAACATGGCATTTCTGATATTTCCCCAAAGACATTTTTTTTATTATTTTTATTAATACAAAACTATAAGAATAAAAACATGTCAACATTAGTTTTGACTAAATATGATTGTAGTTTCAATTTCTGTCACTCAGTCAGGAGATCGAATACTGGGGCATCAACGAGTTCTTCCTGGACAGTTGCTGTAGTTACCGTTACCACGGCCGTAAGCTGGAGAGAGGCCGACATCGCAGCTGGGACGAAGAGAGCGAAGTCAGCAGCATAGACACTTCTGTTGACGAGATATCTGACTTAAAGAGGTGAAAGACTGTGAAGCCTTTTGATGAGACCCACTCACATCCCTCCGTCTCTGTTAACTCATCGTCTTTCTTCCTCCGTCCTCTCAGAGACATGCTGCATTTCCAGGAGGTACGTTACGGGAACATCAGGAAGTGCTTGTGGCTGACCCTGGAGAACCCAGGATATTCCATCCCCAGCAAGCTCTTCAGTCTGCTCTCCATCATAGTGGTGCTCACATCCATCTCTACCATGTGTATCAACAGTCTGCCGGAGTATCAGGTTGGTACAGAGACTTACAAAGCCAAACATGATGAGTTATAATCTGGAACGTTTATGTAGTTTATGTAAGATACATACCCATTCCACATTTAGTGCTCTGTCTTTTATCCGGTGTAACAGGCGTGTAGTGTAGACACACTTTAGAGCGTTTAGGTGGCACCTTGGCTGCTGAACTGCTTAGAGCAGTAACCCAAATTCACCGTGACTTCACCACCACAGACGGGTTGATTGGCTGTGAGCAAGTCCATACAAATAATCAAATTTTCTAGCTCTGGGTGCAAAAAGGATGGATTGTAGGTATATTTGACAGGAGACATTTCCATACTACTATCGTTTCGATTTATTTCGGTCGATACCTTTTAAAGGTATCGAGTACCAATAGGAGGTTTTCCTGTTTGTTAAGTTTCTCAAGTTTTACTGTAAACGTCTTTAAATGTAACCCCAGTCAGACATAAACTTTGGTTATTTTAACTGACTTCCAAATTTGCCTAATTATGATTTTCTACATTTTTCTTATTGTCAACAAATCTTATGTGCAGAGCCCAAAGCTTGATACATCTCATTCCTCTGTAAAATAAACCTTGTCCAAAAACACATCAGTGAGCAACACCACTGCTTTTATATACCAGGCTTTGGATATACACACAATACTTGTTAGATTAATTAATCGTTGGTTCTGCACGTGAGATTTGTTGACAATAAGACAAATATAGAAAAACAGCAGCAGGATATTGTAAAAAAAAAGAAAAAGGAAAAGGGTTGAAAAACACTTGTAAATGTCCATGATGATCAGTAATCTCTTTCTCGACTTTCCTTTCAGTCGTTTGACTCTGACGGGAAGCTGATCGAGAACCCGACCATGCAGACTCTGGAGGTGTTCTGCACCTGCTGGTTCACCTTCGAGGTGATAAGATAAAACGAAGTGGAACAATCAGTGGTGTGTATCTGTCTATTGGTGAATGTACAAAAATTATAACACTTTTTTTTGGTTTCATCTCTTCGAGGTGGTGATGCGGCTGCTGCTCGCACCAAACAAGAGGAAGTTTTTTCGCCACCCTCTGAACATCATCGACATGGTGACTGTGGTTCCCATCTACATCACGCTGCTCTTTGACCTGACGTTGGGATCAGAGTATGAACTGGGAAACCTGGGACGACTTATACAGGTTGGGAAATGTAATTTATCTTAATCTGTCTGTTTTCATCATTGTCTTAATTGGTTATCACTGATCTCTAGGAGGTTTGAACTGTCCCTTCATACTCAAAACAGTCTGATGCTGCTTTCAGATGTAAAGCTCCATCAGACTGAAATAATTTACCAGACTCAGATCCATTTCTTCTTTTCATGACTTCAAGATTTCATTACTTGTTTACCTCGAAATGGAATTGTTCTTTTTTTCCCTTGTGTTTACATTCATGTTTTATAAGTACATTTTCGCCTCTCTGTCTTTTCCTCCTTATTTTACCCCTTTTTCTTTGTGGTTAGACTCAGTACTTTTGAGAGTTTTCTTTGGCAGTTGCTAAGTTCTTGTTGGTCTTGTGCAGATGATTGTTCATTGGTTGTTTTTACTTCACGTCTTTCTCTCTCAGGTGTTCAGGTTAATGAGGATCTTCAGAGTTTTGATGTTGGCGCGACACTCGACAGGACTGCGTTCGCTGGGAGCGACACTACGGGTGAGTCAGGACTGTGTTTGCATCGTCACACAACATTTGACTGTCTGACTTGGAGCAGACATACAGTGACATTAACCGGCCTTAGAAACCTCTAAAGGAAAATAAAAGATGATTCAATTGATTTTTATGTTGTTTGTGACATTTTAGTCTGCTGACCTTTCTGTAGACAGATCAGATAAAGGTTGATGGGCAGTGCATAGATGTAGATATCTCACTCATATGTAACTTCTGGATTTTGAACCTGGACCCAGTTTTCCCATCATTTTGTATCTAAGTGACTCCTTAGAGCAACAATTTTTGAAGTTTGTCCAGTATTGAGCGAGTGCATTGCAGCCAGCAGCCACAAAATGGGCTGCAGCGTCATCCTTTGGGGCAACAGTGACCTGTCAATGTATGTCTAGTAAAAGTGCTTGTTTTTGACACTGACACAATAATAAACAGACCAGATCAAGCAAAAGGTAAAGAAAAGTTTTATTTCTCTGTATGGTCCTTTCTGTAATGTTGTAAGACACTTATAAAAAAGACGAATATAGCTTGATCTTATGCAGATATATCATATAAACTGGTGATCAAGCCTTTGAAATATTGAGATGTAGACTGTGAATGACCTGAACTCCGAAGTGGAGACAACACAGCTGACAAGTTTTGCTTCACTCGTTGTGGTCTGATGAGAGTCAAAGCCTGAGCTGTCTGCTCAGGACGGGAGTCGTTATGACTGACAGGAAAAGGAATTGACGGCTCTCTCTTTCACTGAGACATGTGAACGTGTCCACACATGGGAAATGTGTTTGATTTCTCCTAAACTATCAAACTAAAACAAACTACCCACAGGAAAGAAACATGGCCTGCATGTTTATAACATCTATTTTAAATGTATGATACGCAGGGTTTTCCTAAAAACAACTTATAGAGGAATTTCTAGCATCACTTATGACCCAGTAGAAGCGTGTGGTGGTGTATGTATCTGCAGAGACTTTCCCCTTTGCCTGTATTTTCTTATTTTCTTATTATTTTGCTGTGTGACCCTTCTGGGTGTTAACTTATGGTCAGTAGGTGTCTAGCCTCCAGCCAATCACAGCAGGCAGGATGTGAGGTCAGGACTCGCAGCGTAGTGATCAGGTTACATGGCTGTCTCCGTCTCTCTGCTCTCTGTCTCTGTGACATTGATGTTTAAAGAGCAGCAGGTCTACGTGTGTGCTGAAGGAGGTCGAGGTGGAGCTACACACACACACACACACACACACACACACACACACACACACACACACACACACACACACACACACACACACACACACACACACACACACACACACACACACACACACACGGAGGCCACAGCAGAGAGGATGAAGCTCTGCATTCACTACAAATCCTGCAATGCCTCACCTTCCTGCAGGGTTGTGTGGAGGTGTTAGTGGGTTTCTTTGTGCTTTAGAACGTCATGAAACAATGAAACAATCAGAAAATAATGTTTTATTTACATGATTTATGGCTTTGTTCTTGCTAACCCCACTCACTATCTTCATTCATTCTCTACCTTGCACAACCACCGCTTTTCTCTCTCTCTCTCTCTCTCTCTCTCTCTCTCTCTCTCTCTCTCTCTCTCTCTCTCTCTCTCTCTCTCTCTCTCTCTCTCTCTCTCTCTCTCTCTTTGCGACGGGAAGCAGGGACCAACGTTTCTCACTGCCATCTCTCAACCTCGGCCCAGGCTTCTCTGAGTGGCCACAGTGAATGTTTTCTGGCTTCAAAATTGAGAAAATAGTGTATCAATCACAGCAGAGAATGACATACAATCAGTTACCACAATTTACAACCGTACCGTTTCTCCTGGGTTTTATTACATGTGCCTCCCTCGACATGAGATGTGTAGTACAACAGGTCATGTTACAGTCTCATCTATCATAACAGAAGCTGGTCCTTTACAGCAGGATGATGATGACATGAGGATTTTATATGTATTCAAAGTCATTATGCATCTTACATAATGTTCAAGGTAAATACATAAATCACTGTCTTCAATAATTGTTTAAAATGTCTGAGGTTTACCGGATTTGGATGCATTACATTTACATTTAGATTGCAGCAGTCTTTTATGAAATGTTCCAGACCCGTGATTGGCATCAGGAGCGAAACACTGAGAGCTTTTTAAATGTCTTTCCTGCATATCAACTAATGTAAAAACCCCTGAATGCATTAGTGCTACTAGAGTTTAACATCTACAAACAGTCGCTGGCTTTGAATCAATGCAAATTAGCATTAAAATCAAGTCAAGTCAAATGTATTTATAAAGCACAACACAATACAAACACGAAAACTAGTTTAACAGACAAAAAGACAAAAAAAGGCAACTCTCATTGAGTTAAAAGTCAAGGAATAAACATGTGCTTCAAGATGGGACTTTAAATCAGGCAGTGTGGAGGTCAGCCAAACACGCAAAGGTTTTTAGTGGCTTCAACCGCAAAAGACGACCAGAAGTAACTGATCAGAGGACTGGAGTGACCGTGATGGGACGTGTGATTATAAAAGGTCATAGAGACAGATTAGAGTTTACACATTTAATGATAATCTTAAAAATTTATCCTAAAACAATTTAAATCCAAAATCCTAGAAACAACTTTTAAATTTCCAGTCACAATAACTCTGTTTTGAAAAGCAAACTGTCCCCTGATTAAGAAAAATTAAATACATTTTATGTCAGTGCTATCTTTTTTATTTTAATGCACAAACACAATATTGCTAATAAAGTTTTGCAATCTGAACATTAAATCAGAGCTAATGTTCATGCTGCTTTTCTATTAACTGTCATGGTGCACCCTGAAATACAGCACCTGCACAAAATGCTTCTATACACAGTTCACATATGAACAGAGAAAGATTGAGTTCATTGCTTTTTCTGTTTGAACTCCAAACCGCGGAAGGAGGAATTTCAGGAATATGCAAGTCTGCATTTAATTTTTTAGCAGAGATTCAACTGACAAGAACGATTTGTTTTGTTCCTCTCAGATTTCATCAGGCTGGATTACAGAACAATTTAGTCAAAATATCATCATGTCCTCTCTGTTCTTTTCTTGTCCTCTCTTCTCTTCTTGTGTTACTTGAAACAAAATGATTTCCAACCTTTTTTTCTTTCCAGTAAACCGAACAAGAAAATGAGTTGTGTGACAGATCCATCAGACAACATCATTAGATTAAAGGACAAGTTCATGAGTTTTTAACTGTGTCCTAAAACAGCAGTCAGGAGCCTGAATGAACACTGAATCAGTTTTTTCTTAGTGTAGTCATCCCCCTGTTCATCTCCCAAAGTTACAGTTTTTTTAGGTCAAAACTTGTTGTTGAGCTACTGTGGAGGGATGATAACAAATAATATAATTAAATAATAAAAAGGCTCTAACTTTGGGAAATTTAACTTTTTCTATTTCTGAAGCCTCATATTAACTTTTCATGGTCATACAGTCACCTGGCAATGGTTTGCAGATATATTTGAAAATCTAGAATCTATCTTTTAAGGCCTTTTAAAGAAACTTCATGCTTGCCTGGACAATAGAAGTTTAATTCCTGAGGTGTCTCAGTGGTCGTTTATTCATTTATTTTTCTTCATATTTTTTTATTTTAAAGTTAAGGACAAATCACCCCTACACTTACATAGGGACATGTTTCATAAAGTTGTTCTCTATGTTGTTTCTGCAGCACAGTTACCGTGAGGTCGGCATACTGCTGCTCTACCTGGGTGTCGGAGTGTGCGTCTTCTCTGGTATCGCTTACACTGCTGAATACGAAAAGGTGAAGTCTGAATGTTGTTCGGCCTCATGTAGACTCGACTTGCTAGACTTGTTATGTTAAATTATTTATCTTTAACAGTTTTTCTCCTTCATCATTTAAAAAAACAATCTTTCCTCAGCCAGAAAGATTTTGTTATAGCAAGAGTTTGTCTGCCTGATATTTGGTTAAATGAAGCAAGAAATAATTAATCAGATATCAGTCATGTCAGATTCAGTTTCAGATTTCTATCCCAATGCAACAGAATTGTGTCTTTCATTAATAGATGAATAAAAACACAGACAGATATGGAGCACACTGCCATCAAATAATTATTATGAAATATAGTTTTTTCACTATATTTGAGCTACACATGAAGGTAAAGCTCTCTCTGTCTCTGTCTCCATGCAGGATGTGGGTCTGGACACCATCCCGGCCTGCTGGTGGTGGGGGACGGTGAGCATGACCACGGTGGGTTACGGGGACGTGGTTCCCGTCACGGTTGGCGGTAAGCTGGCGGCCAGTGGCTGCATCCTGGGCGGCACCCTGGTGGTGGCGCTGCCCATCACCATCATCTTCAACAAGTTCTCTCACTTCTACCGCCGGCAGAAAGCGCTGGAGGCCTCCGTTAGGAACAACAACCGCAAGAGGATGAGGATGAGCTGTGAGAACACGCCGGAGGAAGACGAGGAGGACGAGGACGAGGGATCGGACGGGGACAGCAGGTGTCTGGACGATGACGATATTGATGACATTGAGGAGGAGGATGATATAGATTACGAGGATGAAGGAGGTGTGATCAATTACAGTTACGTGGAGCATCCCTCCTTCACGTACATAGTGAGGAAGAAGGAGCTGCATCAGCTTTGAAGATGAGCTACACCTCAGATTCTCCTTGCAAATCTGATGTTTTTACTGATCTCATGCTCACATCTGATCATGAATGTGACTTCCATCTGACCCAACGCCACACAGATGTAGTATGAACTGTCAAATCCTCTGTAACTCCATGACGATCACTGTCATCAGAACTCTGCATCGATTTGACTGAACAAAGTGGAGGACAAACACTCAACAAAGGCAGCAGCTTCATGAGAACTTTAGAAGCTTCTAATAAATTCAAGCTGGAGAAGAAATTGGACTTGAAATAAATAGTTGTTGGATTA
Source organism: Scomber scombrus (assembly GCF_963691925.1). Classification (NCBI taxonomy): domain Eukaryota; kingdom Metazoa; phylum Chordata; class Actinopteri; order Scombriformes; family Scombridae; genus Scomber; species Scomber scombrus. The sequence continues at coordinate 33,012,232 of NC_084972.1, read as the reverse complement.
AAACTTTGGGGCTTCCATAACAGACTGTTCTGACATGATGTAGTGCTTCTCATTCATTTGTGCATGTGGGCTGTTTCAGGATGGAGGTTTGTTGATACTTATATTGTTTCTGTTAAAACTTTATTTGAAGAGTAACAGCAAAACAACAACAAATCTGACTAAAAAAAGAGATCAAATTGAACTTAAACGGTTGCATTATAAATAATGAAGTGGACTAAAGTGAAATAGCATGCACGCAAATGAAATAAACTGAATAAAAACTATAATGAAAAACTGAAAAGTTCTTTAAGATCAGCCACACAAAACACCTTTCCAAAGTCTGAGACTGTGGGCCTCCCCTCAGACGAAGCTGAGCCTCTCCATCCCACTTAGTTTACTTGCTTAGTTTCAATTCCTGGATGCCTATGGGATCATAAGTATGTTATTTGATCCCACAGACACTCAATAATTGAGCCAAGGTAGCCTGATATTGTTGTTTGACATAACAGACTACACCAACGACATAGAAAGGGTCTGTCAAAAGGCATTTAGTTGTATCTGACTCGCCAAAAACTACTGTATCACTGAACTATCTCTTTAAAACTGGTATCACTCAGAAAGTCCATCTCATACGTAAACATCCAACAGGACTTTGGATGCAATGTAGACAACAGAAACAGCTGAGCATGTATTGCTGGATTGTAATGAATACAGGGAAGAGTGCCAGCAGTTGGGCAAACTGCTCAAGGAGGAAGCACCCTGTATCCAAGTATACAGTGCACCCACAACGTCCCTGGTTCGAGTCCGGCAAGGGTTATTTATTACATGTCATACCAATCTCTCTTTCCCCTTGTTTCCTGTCAGACTGTATGTCACTAACTGTCTCATAAGTATATGAAAATAGGATATAGTTATATATATTTTTTAGTTCTGCTCATCCAGTGACCCGCCCTCCAGTCCAGTAGTGGTGGTGAATACACCTGTAAGTGGTTGCCAACCGCCAAAAAAAAACCCAGTAGAAGAAGAAGAAGAACAAGCCGTTCTCATTAGTGACAGGTAGGCCTCAATGAGAGCTCTGTGGTTACATCCTGCTGCTGCTGCTGCTCAGGTGCCCATGACTATGGTACTGTAGGTGATGTCTTTTCCCCTCATTAAATCAACCACCTGAACCTGACCCCACCTGCAAATGCCAACCTTTTTTTCTTTTTTTTTAACCAGCTGTGTTTAGTAAACATAGACTCAGTGAGCTGTGGCTGGGGCGCAACAGGCTGCTTGTTTTGAAATATGTTTTTTTTTTGGACCACCAACAGAAAACGCAGAAAGGTAAGCTTATCTTCTGAGTTTGTTTTCTGCTCTTTTGTTGAGGAAATAATGTTTTAGCTGCTTGTGTTCGGGAGTGTGTGGCTGGTCATTGGGGTTTTTTATTGTGAAATGTGTTGTGGATGGAGGTAGCTAACGTTAGCTGTCTCATTAGCGGAGTGTTTTTAGCCAGATGCCATCGTTGTTTGTTTGTTGTGTTGTGTGTCGTTATGCTAGTAGTTTGTTGACGTTGTGCATTAGCGCGCTAAAACGGTCTGAAAAGTGAAGCCAATGCCGAAGTGCCTTAAACCTGCATTCTTTCTTATGGCCAGCAGGGGGCGACTCCACTGGTTGGAAACTGAGGTCAGATTGTGTGGTTGTCTATGAGAAAATGACTCTATTCTCACTTGATTTATTACCTCAATTTCCTAATGAGGTCTCAATTGGTAGTTTCAAGTTTTCTTCTATACATCATGATATTCATTTAGTAAATGATGGTCCCATTTAGAGTTAAATAGACAATAAATCAAGGTATGCATTTAGGACGTAGTTACCTTGTGATTGACAGTTCGGTGCCATAGTGACAATGATAATAACGTAAAGTAACCATGGCGTAACCCTCAGGCAGAGAATGGGCATAGCTGCTGCTATTTCACAGTGTGTTTTCAGTAGGGCTGGCCAATATATCAATATTATATTAATATCGTGTGATATGAGACTAGATATCGTCTTAGAATTCGGATATCGTAATATCGTGATATAGCATAGGTGTTTTTCCTGGTGTTGTAGTTGTTCTATTATTTGCCTTTTACCCACTTTATCATTATTCTGTTATCCCTAGGTTTAACTGACTGGCTAATTTGGCATAATGCAATATCGTGATGTAGCATAAGAGTCTTTTCCTGGTTTTAAAGGTGATTTTCTGAACTTACCAGATTGTTCTAGCTGGTCTAGTGTTTGCCTTTTACCCACTTTGTCATTATATCCACATTACTCGTTTATCAAAAATCTCATTGTGTAAATATAGCACCAACAGTAATCCCTACAATACTGTTGCGATATCTAAATCGAGGTATTCGGTCAAAACTATTGTGATATTTGATATTATCTATATCGCCCAGCCCTAGTTTTCAGTTCATGAAAGATACACAAAAATTAATCAGATAGTTTTGTAATCGATAATTTTAGTCACTTTTTTCCATCAAAATCACCAAACAGGATTTGAAGATTAAATTCTCACAACAAACTGAATATATTTGGTTGGTTGGATAAAACCAAACATTTTCATTTGGCTGTATGAAATTATAATAATAATGTCTTTCTCTCTTTTTGATCAAGTATTTTCATTTCTATTATTTTTATGAAGGGTAAAACTTGTACATTTAATCTAAGTATCCTACATTTACCACAGTATTTGAGGTTTACCCTCTGAGTGTTTCAGTATAAAGGATGTTCTGATGGCGTTTTGCCACAGAGTTCATTTACAGAATGACTTTGTGAAACGTCCGCTGTGTTTGCTGTATAATGGATCACAGCTGTCAAACTGCCATTTAATATCACAGATGAAGCTCAACAGAGGAAACAGTGAACTGTAAGCTGCTGCACTGACTGTTTGGTTTAAACATCAACAGATAATACTTTTGTTTCTTTTACTTTCCTGCATTTATCTTAGTCTTTTAATGTTCTTAATCCCTCCACTTTATGCTCTGACAGGTTAATCTTAATAAGGCCGGATCCTTCCACAGAGTTGTCATAAACAAAACAAACAGTAAAACATTTAATAAGACAAAAAGCAGAAAAGTGACTGGTGTGTGGCTGTGTGAGTTAATTTAACTTCAGCAGCAGCAGCAGGACAAAGATACCAGAAAAATGGAGAGGAGGAGGATTTAAAAACAGTTGTTAAAGAGAAATAATTAAAACCAAACCCGCTAGTTTGAGTAAGTGAGACGATGAACTGACTCTTTACTCCTCCTGTTGTCCTCGAGTCAAGGAAGGAAGGGAGGAAGAAGGAAGGGAGGAAGAAGGAAGCAAAGGAGGGACGAAGGAAGGAGGGAAGGAAAGGAGGAAGGAAGGAAGGAAGGAAGATGAAGGAAGGAAGGGAGGAAGAAGGCAGGAAAGGAGGGAGGAACGAAGGAAAGGAGGAAGAAGGGAGGGAGCAAGGAAGGAAAGGAGGAAGAAGGGAGGGATGGAGGAAGGAAGGGAGGAAGAAGGAAGGAAGGCAGGTAGAAGGAAGGAAAGGAGGGGGTGAGGAAGGAAGGGAGGAAGAAGGAAGGAAAGGAGGGGGTGGGGAAGGGAGGGAGGGAGAAAGGAAGGAGGGAAGGAAAGAGGGAGGAAACAGGAAGGAAGGGAGGGAGGGAGGGAGGGAGGAAGTAAGGAAAGGAAGGAGGTAAAGAAGGGAGGAAGAAGGAAGGAAAGGAGGGAGGGAGGACAGACTCAAGGAAGGGAGGAAAGAAGGAACAGTCAATACAGACGGGGTCAATTTGACCCGGCAGGACGACACGAAGGGTAAATATGGACAGAGCAAAGAGACCAGGAACCCTTTGCACTGAAAGAAGAGATTTTCTGATCTCCTCGACAAGATGGATGACTTTACGATTGCTGTGCAGCTCAGCTTGTGTTTCAGGTTAATGGATTCTCCTTCCTAACTGGCAGCATTACAGAGGAAGAAGAGAAGATGATGCTTACACTGCTGGCTCTATGTGTGTGTTTATTATACTTTCAAAAGCCTTTTTAAGATGTTTCTCTGCGGTAACACAGATCAGTATTTGGCTTGTTACCATGATGATGAGTGTTTGGGGATTTCAGTAGACCTTAAAATATGTTGTGGTTTAAGCTCCAGAGCCACTTTATGCATTTGGGATTTGTTTGCCTTGATAAATGTGGTAATTATTTCTCTTCTTTATGTGTTTAACTTTAAATTCTGCTGGATGTGACTCGATGTGAGGCCCATGATGGTATCAGGAAACTAAGCAGCTGTTTAGAGCCTCCTGTTCATTAGTTTTAATCATTTGTATCACCGACAATTTATTTATTGAGTAGTCTTTTCAATTTCATAAGAAGGACATTAGTCTGTAATAACACATTAAGTTCTACCAGGGTTCTACCTGTCTTTATTTATTTATTTATTTCTTCATCGTCCTCCTTTTCCTTTCTTTCTTTTTCTTACTTTCATTCTTTCTTTCTCTTTTTCTTTCTTTCAGACTACTGAAGCTTCATATTAGCTTCAGATCAACTTTTAAATTCATGTTTCCACAGAAGGAGGACTGTGGATTTAGTCCTCCATCACTTCCATTGTAAACATTATGAAGGGATCCTTCTAATGGTCAGTATGAACAGGAGGAATCATTACAGCAAGATAAACTGCTTAAATGTTCATTAAGACTCCTGACTGTCCTTTAAATATTAGTTGATTACACTTTTCACAGCTGTCAGTGTGTGATGTGTTTGTGGCTCGTAGTGATGACTTTGACCCTTTTGTTAGTTTCATTCTTCCTGCTTTTCGCCTCAGCTGACATTTCAGCTCAGAAGATTATATGCAGATAAAAAGCTTTGAGGTACTTTGAGCTTTTTTACTGAATCGTGTTTGTAAAGTCTTTATTAGAGTATAAATACGGAGCAGCTGCCAAATGATGTTGTTATAATAACACAAACTTTATTTTAAGTTTTATTTAGGTTGAAAGAAACAGAACAGTGAAGACAGAGAGATCAGATTCACGATCGGCTTATTAAAAATTCATTTCTGCTATTTTGGCCGACAGAACTTAAGACGGTGAGATGTAAGAAAAGAAAAGAGGACGAGCTGTTCCTGATAAGTTTCAGTGTTTATGATGGATGGGATGAAGAGAGTCGCTTCGTCCTCAAGTTTAAAATAGACATAAAAAAGAAAACACTCAGACGCCTCCATTGTCCAACAACTATAGAAATAAAGAATTAAATGACCATGATATATAATAATCACTTTATTGCAGCTGGTCATTTTCAGGGTTATATTTCACATTTTTGAGACTGTTGAGTTGGAGTGAAGCTGTTTTTTGTGATTAACACTTAAAGGTTAGATAAGGTTTGCATTGCTATATTTTTTTTCTTATCAACAAACCTCATGAAAAGATTAAAACAAACATCTGTCTGTGACACTCAGCTCAAAGCTCGTTTGTTGCTACTGAAGACATGATAACATCTTTAAAAAGGTGTCACCAATGTATACAAGTAGAATCAATTTTTTCCTAAAACAGCTGGTCAGTGTATGTGTTAGCAAACCTTACTAAAATGTGAGGAAACAATGCTTTTGTCGGGGACTTTTCAATGGCGGATGAATCCACATTTGGCGTTCTAGTGAGTATTTCTTTAGTAAAAACGAGAACTTTCTGATGTTCACTGGTTCCTACCATAGACTGTATATAAGAAATGGACGTAACATCCGTGACGTCACCCATTGGTTTGTGGACTGCTGCTCGGAGGCCAATAGTATCGGATCTGAGCAGCGCCATCTTGAAAATTTCCGGTGCATGCTGGGAAAAATAAAAACAGGGATTCTACTTATATGGGCATCAGGAGGAGCATGAGGCGCCCTCCTGAACCTGTGACCCAATCAACCTGTCTATCACGACGTAGCCACGCCCTAATGCATACCCTGCTTTATCGTCAAATATAAAATCAGGGAGGCCAAAATGTCCCAAATGAACATCATACTGCATTGAAGAAGGCTTTAAACTAGCGATTAAGACCATAAACACATTTTGAAAACGTTTACTGAGGTTAGAAATCAAGTGAGAAGTTGGTGAATTCTCCATTGACTTGTATAGAGACGGAAGTCCTTTTGACACCAAAACGGTCGCCCCCTGGTGGCCTTTTGATAGAATGCAGTTTGAAGTTACTTCCGCGTTGGCCTCATTTCAGAGGACCGGAACTCCCCGTCTGGTTCCTACTGATGACGTAAATCTGAAAATATAAAGTTTAAATGCCTGTTGTTTGTAGTTTTCAATAAATGCTAAAAGAGGAGGAAATGGTTCATTAGTACATAAACATCAGCAATAACAGTGAGAGTAACAATAACATTAATAATTAAAGCTATTCTTATATTAAACACTTGAGACGCCGTCATCTGCACATTTAACCCAATTATAATACTTAAAGACTTTCTTTATACTTTGTTTTAAATTCAGATAACGTTGAGCATGTTTCGAGGTGTTGACAGTAAAACTTGATAAACTCATTAAACAGAGAAATGACACCTGATAGTTTGTTTAGCTCACTTTTTATTGAACATACAGGCATAATAAGGTTTGTAGCTTCCCAGAAACAGCTCAGATTTATGTGTCTCATTATGTTCTGGCTCGACTGGATGAGTTTCTGTTTGTTTGTTCATAGCGATGATGAAGGGACGTGTGCAGCTGTGTGGCTCACTGACAAGTTTTAAACGTTTTTGAGCAAGAACTTTTTTATTGGCTGTATTGAGAATATCACCAGATGTAGAACTTTAATTTGAAGTTGAATTGCTTTTGTAAATGTGCCATCAGACACTTGATTTCTACCAAAGCTTCATTTCCTGCTAATGATGGATCTTATTGGTTAGGAGAGTTGCTCATAGACACTTTTAACTTCTAAGATGTGTTTCCCAAATCAGCATTTAGGCACAAAACTATGAAAATTAAGCTTAAAGGATAACATTAATGTGAAATACTTTCTTTATAATTAACTCATCTAGATGTGAGTCTTCCTGTATGCTTGTTGGAAATGGTTATTATTCATTACTGACAGTGTGGTCATCACTGAAGTAGAGCAATTAGTCAGTTAATCAATTAGATCCCAACTATTAAAATAATGACCAACTATTTTGATAATTGATTCATCATTTTGAGTCATGTATTAAGGAAAAATGAGTCCAAATTCTCTGATTCCAGCTTCTCTGATATGAATATTTTCTGGTTTCTTTCGTCCTCTTTGACAAAAAACTGAATCTATTTGAGTTGTGGACAAAATAAGACATTTAAGCACATCATCCACTCACAATTTACTGACATTTATTGGCCGAACAACTAATCAATTAACTGAGAATGTGTCTTAAAACAACAGTCAGGAGTCTAAATGAACATTAAATATGTTTTTCTTGCTGTAATCATTCCTCCTGTTCATATTGACCATTAGAAGATCCCTTCATAATGTTTACAATGACAGTGATGGAGGACTAAATCCACAGTCCTCCTTCTGTGTAAACATGGATTTAAAAGTTGATCTGAAGCTAATATGAAACTTCAGTCGTCTTCATCTTCTATGTTTCAACGTTACAGTGTTTTTAGTAGCAAAGTCTTTTTGTTACTATACTTCCACCACAGCTCAACAGGGAAACACTAAGAGGGAATCTGATGCTAAAAAGACTGTAAATGTGTCAGATATCACTTGATATGAATAACTCAGACTGATGAAGCTCAATAGAAGCTGATCATCTACTTTATAATGCACCTTCTTCCTTTCTTTCTTTTGTTGTTTGTTCTTCCTTTCTTTCCTCATCATACATGTTCCTCTTCATTTTTCTTTCTTGCTTTCTTTAATTTTTCTTTCTTTCCTCATCCCTTTTCTTCCTTCCTTTTTTTTCTTTCTTCCTCCTCGTTGTTCTTTCGCCCCTTCCTGTCTTTCCTCATCTTCCTCCTTTTTCTTTCTTGCTTTCTTAAATGTATCTCTTTCTCTCCTTGTTTCTTCTTCTTCTTTGTTCTTTCTTTCTTGCTGTTTGTTCGTTCTTTCTTTCTTTCTTCCTGTTTGTTCTTCCTTTCTTTCCTCATCTTCCTCGCCCTTCTTCTTGTATTTTGTTACTCTCCTCCTCCTCGTTGTTCTTTCTTTCTTTCTTTCTTTCTGTGTGGACTCACTGTGGGTTTTGTCCTCCATCACTTTACATTGAAAGCACATTTGAAGATCTTTTAATAGTCAGTATGAACAGGAGGAATGATTACAGAGAGGGAAACCTGACTGCTGCTTTAAGACACACTATGAAAAACTGTGAACTCTTCCTTTAAATGTGCAGTAAACAGTCTCTACACTCTCTATAATTCATGTTCCTGGGTGGAAGCCAGTTTAAGAAAGCAAACTTTGATTTATTTATCGGCTGCTGGAAGCAAATGTTCAATAAATCATCCGCTGTGCTAATAAATCATTCTCCATGTATGAAAGTTAAAAAAAACCCAGACATCTTTAATTTAGATTTATTAACGTCTTTATTAGACAAGCAAACAAAAAAACAAAAAATACACAAACCAACCATCAGTGATCTCATGACTCTCACTGCATACTTTAAGGCAAACATCTGTACTTCAGAAACTTTGTTTGTGTTAGCGGACGGCAGGAGGAGCTCAGAACAGACGAGTTTGTTTCGCACATTAAAAATCAGAACAGTGAGAAATATTTTCCCTTATTTTCAGTCAGCGAGTCTCAGCAGGACTGAAGCAGCGAGCCGAAACTCAAATCTGTCGAGTTTAAAACTAAAAACTCAGTTTGAGCTCTAATGAGCGGTGCTTTTCTTTACTCTGTTCATTTATCTGAACGTTTATTCACATGTCACAGTTTAACCCTCCTGTTGTCCTCGAGTCAAGGAAGGAAGGGAGGGAGGAAGAAGGAAGGAAGGGAGGAAGAAGGAAGGAAAAGAGGGAGGAAGGAAGGGAGGAAGGAAAGGAGGGAGGAAGGAAGGAAAGGAGAGAGGAAAGAAGGAAGGAAGGAGGCAAGAAAGAGAGTAGGGAGAGAGGAAAGAAGGAAGGAAAGGAGGGAGGGGGGAAGAAGGAAGGAAGGGAGGAAAAAGGAAGGAAAGGAGGGAAGAAGGAAAGAAAAGAGGGAGGAAGGTAGGAGGGAAGAAAGAAAGAGACAAGGGGGGAGGGAGGAAAAAAGGAAGGGAGGAAGGAAAGAAGGAGGGAGGAAGGACAGATGGAAGGAAGGAAGGGAGGAAAGAAGGAACAGACTGGGTCAATTTGACCTGAGAGGACGACACAAAGGTTAAAGAAGTCAATGCTGTTCTGTGTGTTTGAACTTTTTAACAGTTTTAATACCTGATGTCTTGCTCTGAACACTGAGATATTAAACCGATCAAACAATTTCAACTTTAGCTCGATTTATAAAAGCAAATTTTGACAAGAAAAAAAAAAAGTATTTGAGCTCCTGAAGACGTAATAAATGAATAAATTAAACACTCGAGCAGCTTCGACAGTGGTAACATTTAACATGATGTTTCAGTAGGTTTCACACATTACAACCGATTCACATCTAATAACTTAGAGCCTGATAATCACAGCACAGTTAAACAGACTCCAGATCAGAGCTGCAACAGTTAGTCCATTAGTTGCCATGCCAACTATTAAAAATGTATCTCCAACTATTTCTGATAATGGATTAATTGGCTGGAGTCATTTTTTGTAATTAAAATGTGTCCAAATTCTCTGATTCCAGCTCCTTAAAAGTGAATATTTTCTACTTTTATTTTTATTTTTCTACTTTTTATTTTCTTTTGTGATAATAAACAGAATATTTTTGGGGTTTTGAGACACACTGATCAATGTTTTTCACAATTTTCTGTCATTTTAAAGACACAAAAAACTAATTTATTGATTTATTAATCGAAAAAGTAATCCAAAGATTGACTGATAATGAAAATAATAGTCTTTAGTTGCAGCTCTAATCCAGAAAAGCAAGTTTTTGTTTTCATTTTGCAGAATGACTTTAAGAAATTAAACTTTTGTTTGTGCTTTAAAAAACAAAAAGTTAAGTCACTGCTAATTAAAACGTTGAAGGAAACAGTGAAGACAACTTTTCCCTCCGTGCTTCTCGCCTGCTGGTAAAAACAAACAGCTGCAGTTTGTTGTTTCGGCCTCATTAGTCACCAGTTTATATAGAAAAAAAGTTCAAAGTTTTTAACAATCACAGAAAACTTTTTAAACAGTGGTTTTATGTTCAAACTGATTCAAAAAAAAAAGTCAGAAAACTTTAAAAATTCTGACTGTAAAAATCTTTTTCCAGTGATTACGACTGAGTTTCTGATGCAGAGTAAAAAAATAAACACTGCCAGCACCAAAACACACATAACACTAACAGTTTCATTATTTCCCTTTTTTACGTGATATCACTCGACCAAAAAAAAAAAGTCAGAAAAACCAGTTTCTATATTTCGATCACTCTTAAAATACAATTAATACAAAAAACAGCAAAGTTAATGAGGCAGAATGAAAAAAAAAAAAAATCCCTTTTTTCTTTGCATGTAACACATTTAACTGAAAATGACAAACTGTGGTCATAATGAGTCATAATCACAAAGAGACAAGAGTTAATACAGCATTTAGTCAAAAATCATCATCACATCTGGACTTTAACTCTGCAGCTTAAAGGTTTCTCACCCATCTGACACCTGCTCGGTATTATTTTAAAGTTAATAACTTAATGAGAAGAGTCTCGTTTTGGGGGATTTAAACCCTTTAAACTCTGCAGATTGATCAGAAATATACAAACACAAACCTCGGCGGTGCAGATATATACAGACGTGACTCTGTGTGTGTTTTTTAAACTATCTACAGTCGCTTCTCGTCGTCACTTCTGTCGTTATTTTTTACACCCCTGAGGAGTTTTTTTTTTTTATGACCTGAGAAGAAAAAACTGCTCAAAGATACGTAGAAAAATAGAAATGGTCTCCTCGTGTCTTTTTGTGCTGGATGCTTTTTGTTTAGATTCATCCGGTGCTCCGAGGAATGTTAGTAGAAGTGAAGCAGACCTGGGTCGACGCCAGCTTCAGTCCGCTCACAGTGCAATGCATTGTGGGTGCGGCTTCTTGGCACCTTTTTAATTTATTTTTTTTGGAGGAGGAGGGTTCACTCGAGTCCTCTGTGCCAGATCAGACTAATGAATCCAGGAAATAAAAGCTTTGTTGAATCTGCTCCATAAATTTGTCGACCCAGGCCCCTTTTTTTTTTTTTTTTTTTTTTTTTTTGTGCTTACGTAGGAAGAAAAATAGATGCTAGTCACTGAAGTAAAAAGAGAAAAGAAGAAGAGCAGAGTGGTGAAACAAAAGTTAAACTGTTAGCATCTGATTCCCTTTTTAAAAAAAACATTTTGTGCAGTTTTTAACATTTTTAACTATTAAAAAAATTTAAATTTTGAAACATGAACTCCAGTTTGAAAAAAACATATGAAGACACTCAGATACAACCTTTTAAATAAAGACCAGAATGAACCATAATGTGACTGTTTAAGACCCAAAATGGAGGAAAAATAAAAAAAACTTACATATAAATTTGGGTTAGAAATATTAATTTTGTGCTTCTTTATTCTGTCAATCATCTTGTGACTCAATGACAATCTGTTAGTTCTGAATATTTGTCTGTAACTCCAGTCTAAAGTTCAACATCTGATAACAAGTTAAATCCAAACATCCAGGCTTTAAATGTGACCTGAATAAACGAGGAGTTCTTGAGTCGTTGCATTTGCTGAACTTATATAATATAATGATAATAATGATATCATACTCTACATCGAGGAATCCTCATTTCACGTCCCCCTCTTTAACATTTTAGAGCCACTTTCCTTTTTAGCTCACAGAAAATGTAAAAATCATTCTAGTAACTTCTGGTTGAGAGACGCAAACATGGAGCTTCTTATGTAAAGCTGAATTATTATAATAAGGGATTTAAACATGTTCAACACTAAACGTAACATCGACCAAATTAAAGAAATTAAGTTTTCAAAGCTAATTTTTGCCAAATGACTAAATGTAAAATGTCTTAATGATCTTTAAAGTTCACAGTGAGGAACAGTGGAGGCAAACAGACACATTTTAGGGTTGAAGAGGTTCAAATATTAAAGATGAATCCTTTTTATCGTCACTTCTTTGAGTCAGAAATACAAATTTAATACGGCTAATAAATGATTTGTTAACCGTTTTGAATGTGACCTGATCACAAAATGTAGCTTCAGGTCGACCGACATGTGACGACGTGAGCTGAACAAACTAATCATTTGTATTTTCATCTTTTTTCTTTTTGTGGATTTTCTAAACTTTTAATGAAGAGGGAACGAATAGTTTCTACAAGCTCATCAGGACCAGAGCAGGGGGGAAAAAAATCAATGATAGGAAACAATTAAAGAAACTATCTGATGAGTACCTGATGAGTCAAACAGTTAAGATGATTTTGTACCACATGATCAAGCAAAAAAAACACTTTTAAGATATTTGAGGGTCTTTTAAACAAACGAAACTTGAAATAAACAGAAAGAAACATGAACATCCTGATCAGCTGTGGATGATTTAAAAAAAAAAAGAAATGTTCAAGTGTCATTTGTTAAACTGGAGAAAAAAAAACTTTCTTGAAGACTCCAGATTATCTCGAAGGCAGAAAAGGAGGGAAAAAGGGTCTCAAATGAAACCAGACAGGAAGTGTCAATAATCCTCGTCAAACAGAGAGAAGCTCCTCGGACGTAACGAACTCAGCAGTTTGACATCAGAGTTTTATAAATCACATGGTCGGCGGTCTGAGGAACGTTTCACAAACTGCTGCAGAGAAAAATAAAAGAGGTGAAACACGATCCGGTTGTTTCTGTGAGGAGCTCAGCAGGTTTCTCCTCAGAAGTTCTGCTGCCGTCGTTTTTTGGCCTCGATGGCGTCGAGGATCGGCTGCCTCTTGGTCTGATAGCGCTGATGGATCTGCTCGATCTCCTGCTCCATCTGAGGGTCCAGAGAGGCCAGACGCAGCCGCAGCTCCTCCACCGTCCACGAGCTCACCTGCACCAAGACACAACAAACTGTCAGGTATCTGTCTCAAACTAACACACACACACACACACACTCACACTCACACTCACACTCACACACACACACACACACACACACACACACACACACACACACACACACACACACACACACACACACACACACTCTCTTATAATCTTTTTACTATCGATTAAAAATGAAGCTGTAGTGAGGATACTTTACTCTGACAAGGAATAAAAAGCCTGAAGAGCAACAGTGATGTACCTTAAACCAAAAGTAAACACTCTGCACTGGTTGTTTCTTAATTTCTTGATTAAAACATTAATTTCATGACTGATAAACTTTAAAGATCCTGGTGGCCAATAACCAGAAGTATTGAGATCATTAACTTCAGTAAAAGTATGAAGTGTAGTTAAAAGCTTGTTATATTATCCATTGTGTCAAATCTTCATCTGAAAGTAACTAAAGCTGTCAGTGAGAGATGAAAATTAAAATGATCCAAAGAGGGTTTTAAAATGTTAACTCTGCTGTCATCTACATAAACTCAGAGTGCAGAAGAGTTAATCACAATCATATTTTATTCCTTTGATTCTGCAACTGGATTCATGCAAAATGCAAAATTCCCAAATATCCTGCAGTATTTAAAATCCTAATTTGAATCTAAATCAGCCAAAAACATTTCCAAATGCATATTTAAAGTGTTTCTCCTTCCTCTCAGACCTGCATATGAAACTATGACTCTTCCTTTAAGGAGGATCTAAAGACTTCAGGCTCAGAGATCAATAGGCAGCAAGTCCATTATCTACACTTAAAAAAGATCTTTACTACAACCTAAAAATAATCACATGACAGCGGTTACCAAGCTGTCCAATGATGAGTGTGTCTATTTTAGTAGCTTTCATCTATTGACATTTATTCAATCCTCCTCTGTCTCTGTTGTAGGCTTAAGTTAGGGACCTGATGCCTGCGCTCGCTGCTCCCCGGGGGGTTTCCCTCCTCTCAGCTTTTACCAGCAGCACTCCTCTCTCCAGCTATTTATTACCCACGATCAATGGAGCTAAAATAACACCGGCGTCCTGGTCCTCTAGACGAATCGACATGACCAGAGAAGGGGAAGATCCTGAACCTGAACCTGGACCTGGACCAGACCGGGGTCGTGGGGAAACACACTGGAATCTGTAGGTTTTTATTAAGATCTAGACCTGTCATAATAACGTAATTATCGTCATCATCATGTCTATATATGGACTTATCATATGATACATGGACATGACCGTGATCATTGTATTGACCTCAGTATTGCCACACTTCACATTAGCAGCTAAGAGGCTATTCATGTCACATTGGCTAAGTGAGTATTGTCCTCCATTCCTCATTGAGGCGTCCTGAGTGGAGACTGCAGAAGAATTAAAAGGTAATTAACTCTGTCCCCAACCATAATGGCAGTCTGGGTTTTTACAGAAGAGTAGCGCCCACTCTCCAATCCCCCCCCCTTACATTATTATACTATTATATTAGGGCTGGGCGATATGGACAATAGCTGCAACTAACAATTATCTTAGTTATTAATCTGTTAATTTATTGATTCATTGATTAGTTGTCTGGTCCATATATGTCAGAAAATTGTGAAATGATGATAGCTGTTTCTCAGGTGATGTCCTTAAATGTCTTGTTTTGTCCCGGCCAAATTACGATACCAGCAGAACTGCTGCTGAACTGCTAAGCGCGCTAACTCAAATTAACCATGACTTCACCACCATAGACGGGTTGTAGCTGCTGTGGCAGTGGACCAATCACATGTGGCATTAAATCCAAGAATGCTTGCGTTGATTGGCTGAGAGCAAGTCCGTACAAATAGTCATATTTTCTATCTCTGGGTGCAAAAAGGATCGATTGCAGGTGTCGTTTGACTGGAGACGTTTCGATACTACTTGGTATCATTAAAAGGTAACGCGTACCGATACCCAGCCCTAGTAGTATGGAGAATTTTGCACGAAAGCAGTCTTTAATTATATCAGCGTGTGTGAATTCAGCTTTTAAATGTTTAATTTAAAGATATTAGATCAACTTTGGGTTCATGTCCATTTAACCAAAACTCCAACCACCGCAGCCTCTTAAAATATGAACAAATCAATCAGAAACCAGCAGTCTACTGGGAGCTATGGAGGCTAAAACCACTGTCAGGAAAACACACAAACACACTCGAATATTAAGCTGTGTGTGTGTTTGTTACAACAGCCGAAGATGATAATTAACTATTCAACTATGACAGAGTTTGTAAATAATGATTGGCTGTTAAAGGGTTTAAGATTTAACCTTCGATCAGGATCAGTCAGGTAAGAGTTCGGTCTCCTTGAGGCGTCTTCAGAGGAGACGTGAGGAGAGAAGGGATGGAAGATGGGGGAGAAAAGAAGAAAACCAATAGGGGAAGAATAAAAATAGAAAATGGAAGAAAAAAGGACAGAAAGGAGCAATTGGTGGTTCTACGTCTGCTGGTCATGAATAATAGAGGTTAGTGCTTTTTCTCCGGTTGTTGTGTTCTCTATTGTCACACCGCTGAACTGGTTAGAGCAGAAACTACAGATACAAACCAGGATATATAAAGACTTTACAACATGTCTTAAAATAAATATACAAATATTAAACCAGACTGATGATTAAATGCTGAGTATCTACCATAGTTTTATATTTAACTACAATAATAAATGCAATGAATGAAAGTTTTATTATTGTGTCATGTATGTAAACTCTGTCCAGCATCCATCAACCCACAAAACACCTAAAAGTAGTTATCATGACAGACCTACTGCTGCTGTTATTTGTCCAATTAGGCTAATTATGACCAATCAAACCTAAATTTACCAAATCCACCTGTTTTCATGTAACGTCTCTTTCCCCTACAGAGCTGGGTCGTAATACAAAGTTGAGACTGATGATTAATTTCTGAGTATCTACCATAGTTGCATGAATGAAAGTTTTATTATTGTGTCATGTATGTAACTCCGCCCAGCCTCCATCAATCCACAAAACACCTAAAATTCAGCTGTTTTCAAATCTAAAAACAACAAAGAAAGTCAAAAACTAGAAAAGAAACTTTAACAATCGAATCTTCAAACCACTTAAACCAAACTCATAAATCACTGACATAAAAAACAGAATCTGTGTTGAGGCTTTCAAGACAGTTTGCTGCCTGTATATAAATTAAGATGTGTGGTCTGTAAGCCTGTCACAATAGTTACCCACTTATCGTACAATAACATAATTATCAGCATCATCATGTCTATATATGGACTTATCATATGATACATGGACATGACCGTTGACCTCAGTATTTCCACACTTCACATTAGCAGCTAAGAGGCTATTCATGTCACATTAGCTAAGTGAGTAGTGTCCTCCATTCCTCACTGTGACGTCCTGAGTGGAGACTGCAGAAGAATTAAAGGTAAATAACTCTGTCCCCAGCCATAATGACAGTCTGTGTTACATTATACTATTATATTATCATTATATCAGTGGTATAAAATGATCCTGAAATGACAATAATATCGTTTATCGTGATTATTTCTGAGACAGTATATCGTCCAATAAAAGTAGTTAGAGTGACAGGTCTAGTGGTCCGACTGTTGTTGTTATTTGTCCAATTAGGGCATTTATTACCAATCAATCAAATCTAAATTAACCAAATCCACCTGTTTTTTTGTTGCGTCTCTTTCTCCTACAGAGCCGGGTCGTAATCAGGCGGGGAGTTCCTGTCCTCTGAAATGATGCCAACGTGGAAGTAACTTAAAACTGCATTCTATCAAAAGGCCACCAGGGGGCGACCGTTTTGGTGTCAAAAGGACTTCCGTCTCTATACAAGTCAATGGAGAATTCACCAACTTCTCACTTGATTTCTAACCTCAGTAAACGTTTTCAAAATGTGTTTATGGTCTCAATCACTAGTTTAAAGCCTTCTTCAATGCAGTATGATGTTCATTTGTGAAATTTGGGCCTCCCTGATTTTATATGTGACGATAAAGCAGGGTATGTATTAGGGCGTGGCTACGTCGTGATTGACAGGTTGATTGGTTCACAGGTTCAGGAGGGCGCCTCATGCTCCTCCTGATGCCCATATAAGTAGAATCCGTGTTTTTATTTTTCCCAGCATGCACCAGAAATTTTCAAGATGGCGCTGCTCAGATCCGATACTATTGGCTTCCGAGCAGCAGTCCACAAACCAATGGGTGACGTCACGGATGTTACGTCCATTTCCTATATACAGTCTATGGTCGAAATACAAAGTTTGCTCATTCAAAAGATGTTAATATTCAAAGAGCCGTTTACAGTTTTGATCGTCTGAATGAAACGTTTCAAGCTTTTATCAACACATCAATTCACCCTCTTAAATTATCATAATTTTTCACAGTACAACAGATTAATGGGATTTACTTTCCTCTTCACCCAAATCACACAGCTCGCTGCTTTTAATGCTGAATATTTTTAATCTCTTAATTCAGCAGAAGAAAACTAAAAGAAGTCTTGACAAGTTTTTTAAAAAGTGGAAACTCCAACCTGAGACAGTTTTAAAGCAGCCAACGTGACGATAATCCGACTGTCTTAATATCTAAATAAAAAACACATAAATAGCAAAGTAGACGGATCTAAAATTAAACACAGTCAGCATCAAACTGTCAACAAGCTGCTTCCAAGTAATAAAGCTCCCTGGAAGAAATTAGCTTTTTATCTTCTCATTTGCAAGTCTAATGAAACAATAAATCCCCCCTGAAGAGGGATTTCTGTCGTCAAGTAAAGCCTTCTTGATTTTACTCTCAACTGTCTAGAAGTCTGAACTTCGTTGCAGGAAAGACACGACAGACTTTTTCTGTTTGACGTCTATTATTTGCCTTCAGGTCCTTTTTGTGTCTGCGGCCGGTCGACTGACTGTGACAGCTGTCAGAGTTTCTGCAGCAGAGCCACAGACCAACGTTCATCCTCCTCAACTGGACGCTTTAAAAGTCAACATAAACTAACCTATGATCATAATATCATGTATCAATGATGTCAATGAATGTTAATAATTAATGGGTTTAAAACTGCAAAGCAATTTCTCAAAATGTATGATTGATTCTTTAGTTTGACTGATTATTAGGGATGCTCGATATTGACTTTTCTGCCGATATCCGATATTCCGATATTACCCAATTCATAATTTCCGATACCGATATATACAGGCTTTTTACACCAAAACTGTTAACAACATAACATATCTCCTACTGTTGAATTAACACATTATGCCTAATTTTATTGTGATGCTCCACTGGATGCAAACATAAATGCAACATGGCTTTCCAAATGCAAACACTGTCTGTGCAAAATAAGAGAACAACTTCAACTTAAGTCATGGAAAGTTAAGTGATGTAAGTTAAGTTAAGGGTTCAAGTGTGTATTAAACCTCTCTGTAATCATTCCTCCTGTTCATACTGACTATTAAAAAATCTCCTAAAAAAGTGTTTTCAATGTAAAGTGATGGAGGACTAAATCCACAGTGTGTCCACACAGTCATTTAAAAGTAGCTGATCAGCTTCTATTGAGCTTCATCAGTCTGAGTTAGTCATATCAAATGATATCTGACACATTTACAGTCTTTTTAGCATCAGATTCCCTCTTAGTGTTTCCCTGTTGAGCTGTGGTGGAAGTATAGTAACAAAAAGACTTTGCTACTAAAAACACTGTAACGTTGAAACATAGAAGATGAAGATTTGACTCATTTGGGCGACTGAAGCTTCATATTAGCTTCAGATCAACTTTTAAATCCATGTTTACACAGAAGGAGGACTGTGTGTTTAGTCCTCCATCACTTCCATTGTAAACATTATGAAGGGATCTTCTAATGGTCAATATGAACAGGAGGAATCATTACAGTAAACATTATGAAGGGATCTTCTAATGGTCAGTATGAACAGG
This sequence comes from Scomber scombrus, assembly GCF_963691925.1. Taxonomy (NCBI): domain Eukaryota; kingdom Metazoa; phylum Chordata; class Actinopteri; order Scombriformes; family Scombridae; genus Scomber; species Scomber scombrus. Next base: position 32,993,277 of record NC_084972.1, on the reverse strand, counting down.
AGGAATCATTACAGACAGAAAAACACTTGGAAAAATATGAACTCACCCTTTTAATGTTTACCGTCCCCTATTAACAAAGGAAATACTATTATAAAAGAGTTCACTGTTTTAATGAGGTGCAGCCTAATTTCTGTAAATGTCGTGATGGCAAATTTGCTGATTAATTGATCATCAGAGGACGATGATGATGATGCATTAAGGAAACTGCTTTAAAATTAGCTTTCATTAGTGCAGCAATTCTGAAAATCTGCTGTTTCTTTTAAATGAAATAAAGCATTACATCAAGAATCTTTAGTTTGTTAAGTAAGGCTTGAATTGCTAACAGTGATAATGCATATTGTTCATATTTCCTATCACAGTGATCACAGACAGTGTAGATGTAAAACATGACTATAAATAATTTGCTTTTTTCTCTCTTCAAATACAAAACACAAGAAAAATAAAACTTTCCATTGACCCAAATCTGTTACCTGCCTGAAATCACTGACATCATCTACTCACTGAAGACTGTAACGTGTGTGTGTGTGTGTGCGCGTGTGTGTGTGTGTGTGATACACCTATTGAAGATGACTCTGTGTGTGTGTGTGTTACAGCATGCATGTTTGATATTGAAGACTTATAGTATTAAAACATCAGGAGAACATGAGTGAGAGTCGGGGTCGTCTGGCGGTTATCTGTCACTGTGTGTTAGTGTAACGGCTTCAGACGCTCACGAGCACTGAGCCGAGGCCCAATAGATGCATGTTATACATACACACACACACACACACACACACACACACACACACACACACACACACACACACACACACACACACACACACACACACACACACACACTCTTTTATAAAACATGAAGCCCAAAAACAACAGACATTTTACAGCATTTAAGCACAACGACTCCATTAATAATTGCTGGGAAAAAAGTCTAAATTTGTAGTTTTTAATAATCACAACTGTTTGAGAAACTGAGATTCATTGTTAAAATCTCTTTTTTTTTTAGGTTTACTTTGCAGCAGAGGAGAAAGAAGAGGCTTCACAGCTCTCTGAATATCTAAAGCAGGATGAGCAGCAGGGAGGTCTGAGAAGAGAAACCACCTCGTATTTAAAAAGGTCACATATTTAATATTTCATTCCAGCAGCTGCAGCCATTTGTCCTGCTTAGATGTCTTTAAGCAAGACAGAGTGCTTCTGCTTCTTCACTCGCTAAGGTCCGTTTCATATGTGAAGGTGCTCAGAAAGGTGAGAGTAAATGAGGAGGAAGGTAAACATCATCAACCTCTGAACAACATTTTTCATTTTCACATAAACAAACCTTTAACTGAAGCAGTGACTCACTTCATAATCACACAAACTTTACTGTGGAAACAACAACCTTTAGTAATGTTGTTTTTATACTTTAAGTCTTTAAATCTAAATTATTTGAGATTATTTCAGGCTTCCTTTACACTAGAGATCTTTGCAGGACGATAAGAAGAAGAACAAGAAGAAGAAGAACGGCTGAAACATGAAATCTGCAGCTTTGGTCAAAACAAGCAGCAAAAAACAACACTGTATAAAAGTTTTAGGCATTTTAAATTGAGATGCTCAGCATATCTCTCTCTATCTCTCTCTCTCTCTCTCTCTCTCTCTCTCTCTCTTTCTCTGTCTCTCTGTCTCTCTCTCTCTCTCTCTCTCTCTCTCTCTCTCTCTCTCTCTCTCTCTCTCTCTCTCTCTCTCTCTCTCTCTCTCTCGTCTGGGTTTGACAGACTCATACTTATCGATCAAGTCACACATAATAAATCAAGTGGAAGGCAGCATAGATATGAGGGATGATAAGTGTGCATTTTTTAATATAGCCTCTAAATGTTTAGATTCTGTCAATGAGGTGTCTGATTGGTTCCTAATTTATTCTGCAGCATGACAACGAGCCCAAAAGAACTGCTTGTTCTTCATCAACATGAAGAACAAGCAGAGCACACACAGTCCTGATCTCAACATCATGGAGTCAGTCTGGGACTAACACGAAGAGACAGAAGAAGCTGAGACGCAGAAAGCAACAAAAGAAGAAGAAGAGGAAGAACTGTGGCAACTTCTCCGAAATGGAAAACAGAAAGAGACAAAAGCTGCTAACTACTAATCCTGATTTAATCAACGTTTCTGCTGTTTAATCAACTCTGGATCCATTCAGGTATTAAACAGACTGACAACCTCCTCCAATCACACACAGCTCGTAACTCACCACTTCCAGATCTCCCTCAGGAGGCATTTTGCGGTTGTCTGCGTTGTTTTCTCCTTTTCCATCGTTGTGGACGTTGGCCTCCTTCTCTTTCTGCTCAAAGTACTCCAGGAAGGACGGCTTGGCCGGCTGCATCGTCTCGTCTCTCCCTGCGAGACACAGAAACAACATTTACTTTATCACAGCAGACACATGAGAGTCTGTCTGAGGAGGAATCATCATATTTATACTTAATATTAAAACACAAAGGGAGGAACTGTGATCTGTGATAACTTCACACAGCTGTTGATTAGTATCAGTGAGTCAGTGACTGCATGATCAGATGCTGATGTTAAACAATAAAATGTCTTATCAGCTTCAACATGCCTCTGGTCTACAGGACTAACAGAAACAGAGCACATTAACACTCCTGTTGTCCTCGAGTCAAGGAAGGGAGGAAGAAGGAAGGAAAGGAAGGGAGGAAGAAGGAAGGAAAGGAGGAAGAAGGAAGTAAAGGAGGGAGGAAGGTAGGGGGGAGGAAAGAAAGAAGGAGGGAGGGAGGAAAAGAAGGAAGGGATGAAGGAAGGAGGGAGGGAGGAAGGGAGGAAAGAAGGAAGGAAGGTAGGGGGGAGGAAAGAATGAGAGAAGGAGGGAGGGAGGAAAGGAAGGAAGGTAGGAGGGAGGGTGGAAGGAAGGGAAGAAAGGAAAAGAAGGGAGGAAGGTAGGGGGGAGGAAAGAAAGATAGAAGGATGGAGGGAGAAAAGAAGGAAGGGAAGAAGGAGGGCGGGAGGAAAGAAGGACAGAAGGAAGGGAGGAAGGAAGGGAGGAAGACACTAAGGTTAAACCATTCAGATGTATTTTACAATCAGTCAGTTTAGTTTGCCTTCATCTTGAATCGAGCTAAATAAATAAAATACAACCATATTAAAAACTGACACATTATTATTTATAATAATGTCCTCCCAGTTAATTTTCTATACTCAACAACTATTACAATGGTGCTTGTTTTGATTCAATTAAACAGAGGTGTTAAAACTCATGCTGTTACAGCTTGTTAAATCCATCTCTCATTATGTTGTTTTAACTCATTTTAATAATTAAACATAATTCACACTGGATGCACTTCACCTCTTTTCATAATTCATAATAATTACAGAGGGAGATTTAAAAGCATCATTTCAATAATTTACGTTTAGTGTCACTTCACTTTGGCAAAATACCTCGAAATGTTTGACAACATGTCGCTGAACTAACATGAGAAGCCAGAAACATGGAGCTGCTCTCTATGTAGATATAAAGACTCATTCTGAGGCAACAAAAACACAACAAGTCTTATTTTCTAATTATTATAAACTAATAAAAATAAACTCTGCTATGTCTGTTCAGCTCGATGCCACTAAATTCTACAAACTGCTCCTTTAAGAAGATAATTAGTACAGTAGGAGGTAAAGTAGTTAACATGAGATGAATCTACGTAAATACATTAAGTGCAGCTCATCAGGGAATGTTGGGTCTCTTTAAATTAAATTAAAAAGTTCAGTCTAGACCTGCGTTATGTGAAGAGTGGCTTGAGATGACTGCTGTTGTGATATATAAATATATATATATATGAAGATTGAATTGGAAAGATGTTTTTGTGAGATAGAAATGTCAATAAAACTTTATGTAATGTTGTATTTTGTCTGTGAATTTACTTCAAAAGCTCCTCGATACTAAAGCTGAGTATTAAACAAACTAAGTTACATAATGTGATAAAACTTCAGTTTGTGGATTTCAACGAAATGAATTGTAGTGCAATACTTTAAGTCATTTTTTAAAGTGGGGAAAAAAACTATATTGAAAATACTAAATTGTCTTTTTCCAAGTCCCTTAAATTTAAATATTTTGTTATATTTAATGGTTTTTTTTTTAGCCTTCTGTGATAATAAACTGAATATCTGTTGTTCAGGACATTAACGTAGCATATTGGACTTTATTGTTACCATTTTCTGACATTTTATAATCCAACTTTTTGATTAATCAAAGAAATAATTGATGGACTAATTGATAATGACAATAACTGTTAGTTGTAGCCCAACAATCATTATTTGAGGAGCACAATCAACAATCTAAAAAATAAACATTATCACAAATGAATGAAACCTAAAACCAAACTGCAACATGACAAAAAATACCCTGTAAAATACTGTAAAATAACGTGGTAATGAGTGGGAGGATGTACTGTATGTGTGTGACTATATATATGTGTGTGTGTGTGTGTGTAATGTGCATGGAGACTCCAACAACCGTAGAGATAATGAGTGTGTGGAGTGACTCGTGTGTGATACTCGGTTCATTGGATAAGCGAGAGCATCAGTGTGATTCACAGATTTAATAAGCTGCAGACTCTCCTACAGTATATACAGACCTTCACTGCTTACATACAGTCACACTAATAATGGTCTGAAAATAAAGTTACTGTTACAGCCAAGCAGCATTTCCCACAGAGAGGCTGAAGCTAATGTAGAGAGACCTTAAAGTTTTAAACTCTCATTCAAAAAGCCTCAACTTCTCTCTGGAAACACTGTCAATCATTTCTTTCAATGAGTCATCACAGTCTCAATATCTAGTTAATTTATTACATTTTAATATTTTATCATTTCTTGGGCAAATAAGTTTCTAATGGTTTTTACTGTTTATATTTATTATGTCTTATTATCAGCTTGTCAGTGACCTATATAGCACCTTGAATTTTTGTCCATTTTGAACAAAACTTTTTAATAATTTAATTTGATAGTGCTGAGAATCAACAGCCTGATCTGCTGCTCTACGAAGCTTTTAAGTCAGTTTTTACTCCTAATGTTAACTAACTTTCTCTCACGAGTAAATAGACCAATCCAGAGCTAAAACATCGGAAAACACTGGACGAATATTCAACGACACCAAGAAACCATAGCGTGTCTGCCCCCTAGTGGACAAAAACTGCTTACTGCAACTTTAAACTTCTTCAAGGAAAGACAATACAATGTCAAACCCTTAAATTTGTAATAAACACAAAGACATCTGGGGTCTGTTATACTATGTGTGCATTCTTAGCTTGGTTATGATAATTAATGACAGACACTAAGTAGTTTTTTCTCATGTTAGCTTATTTTATAATATAACCCAAAAACATCTCCACTTACTCCTAATGTTAACTTACTTTAATCCAGATCTAAATCGTCGGAAAACACTGGACGAATATTCAACAACACAAAGAAAACTGACAGTATATGAAGCTTCTGTTGTGTGTGTCTGCCCCCTAGTGGACAAAAACTGCTTAATGCACCTTTAAACTTCTCCAAGGAAAGACAATACAATGTCAAAACCTTATATTTTTAAATAAACACAACAACATCTGGGGTTTGTTTATACTATGTGTGTATTCTTAGCTTGGTTATGATAATTAATATATATAATATTAGCTTATTTTATAATATAACCCAAAAACATCTCATCGCTGATCTCAAGTACAAAACCAATTAAAAGTTTAGTATTCTCTTTACAATAAAAATAACTAATGGCTGTTTATTCTCCACTTCGGCTGCCAGGTGCCTCCACACATCACGACGCTGCCAAGAGGACGAACCATAAATAAATCATTGTTTAAAATAAATAAATACAGACACAGGTTTTCCCCAATATGGAGTTTTTTCTCCAACATAATCAGATGAAAGAAGGTCAGAGCCATAAAAAACCCCTGATCTAACGTCTCTTTGATTATAGTTTGGTATCTACTGTTGTTGGGTTACTTGAGCAATTATCTGACTGGTCAGAGACTCTTTCCAACTGTGCTTCACAACCCTATAAACTGCGACCTGCTGTGCTTTGGTGGTTGCTATGCCGACATGTGCGGAGAAGACGTAGACGGTAAGCAATGTTTAACTGTGTCTTCAGTTTTTAAACTTCTGCTTGTATACATGAAGAGAAGAAGAACTGTGGTAGAAATGTAGTTATTGGAAGTATAACAGCTGTATAAATTATAGCCAGACCGATATATCAGTCAGCCGATATTGACCTATCACAGATATATCGGTTAATATGTTGTCCGATAGCTTATTAGTGATGTCATTTTATATCAACCAATCAATCAATACATCTTTATTTATATAGCGCCAAATCACAACAAAGTCATCTCAAGGCACTTTACACATAGAGCAGGTCTAAACCGTACTCTTCTTGTTTTTATTTTAACCTTCATGTCGTCCTCCCGGGACAAATTGACCCCGTCTGTTTTGACTGTTCCTTCTTTCCTCCCTTCCTTCCTCCCTCCATCCTTCTCTTTCTTTCCTTCCTCCATCCCCCTTTCTTCCTTACTTTGTCCTTCCTATCTTCCTTCTTTCCTCTGTCCTTCTTTCCTTCCTTCCTCTTTTCCTTTCTCTCTCCCTTCCTCCTCCCTCATTTCCTTCCTTCCTGCCTCCCTCCTTTCCTTACTTCTTCCTCCTTTCCTTCCTTCCTCCTTCCCTTCCTTCTTCCTCGTTTCGTTCTTCTTCCTCCCTTCCTCCTTCCCTTCCTCCCTCCTTTCCTTCCTTCTTCCTCCCTTCCTTCCTTGACTCAAGGACAACAGGAGGGTTAAAGAGACCCAACATTCCCACATGAGCAGCACTTGGCGACAGTGGCAAGAAAAAAACTCCCTTTTAACAGGAAGAAACCTCAGAACCAGACTCAAGGTGGGAGAACATCTGCCTCGACCGGTTGGGGTAGAGAGGAGAGAGAGGAAGGAGAGGAGAATATAATAAAGTTGATTGTTAAACTGTAAAATATCATGTCTTTATTATATATCTTTGTCACAAGTGTTTGATAACCATGTTTGAGAGATCAATGCCAAAAAAATGTGTATTCATGTATATATTCTGTATATATAATATTATTTGCCGATATATTTATTTTTTTAACTCCTAATATCGGCCTCAAAAATCCAGTGTAGTTTGAATGTTACGCGAACATAAGCTGAGAAAGTCCTTTGACTTATTAAAGGATAAGGCTGCCAATTTTCTATATTTCTCTTATTGTGAAAATATTCCATGTGTAAACAATAAACCAACACTGATTTGATCTGCTTATAAATATTGTGTGTGTATCAAAAGTCTTATATATCTAATTCCTCAGTGCTGTAGACCTCGGTTGTTATTTAAAAACTATTAAAAACACGTCAATGAGCCACTAAGCTACACTGGGTGACTTGTTCCTTCATTACTTCCTGCTGCTTTACACAGAACTACTCTACAGAGACTGAAATCATCATCACTAGTATTAATCTTTGGAGCCGTTTCTAAACAAACTAACGTGACTCAACTCTTCATAATGAAGGAACAAGTCACCCAGTGCAGTGATGTGACTCACTGATGTGTTTTTAATAGTTTTTTGTAGAACAACAGATGAGTAAGATATATCAGATTTTGATACACACATAATAGGGCTGCTCGATTATGGAAAAAATCATAATCATGATTATTTGGGTCAAAATTTAAATCACAATTATTAAAACAATTTACTTTAGAAACATGCTGCATTTATTGGACATTTCTTGTCCATTCGGCGTAATTAATTTTCTCTCCCAGCAGCAGCCTTTTATCTGCTGCTCAACCATAGACTGTATATAAGAAATGGACGTAACATCCGTGATGTCACCCATCGGTTTGTGGACTGCTGCTCGGAGGCCAATAGTTTCGGATCTGAGCAGCGCCTCTTGAAAATTTCATGTGTATGCTGGGAAAAATAAAAACACGGATTCTACTTATATGGGCATCAGGAGGAGCATTAGGCGCCCTCCTGAACCTGTGAACCAATCAACCTGTCAATCACGACGTAGCCACGCCCTAATGCATACCCTGCTTTATCGTCACATATAAAATCAGGGAGGCCAAAATGTCCCAAATGAACATCATACTGCATTGAAGAAGGCTTTAAACTAGCGATTGAGACCATAAACACATTTTGAAAACGTTTACTGAGGTTAGAAATCAAGTGAGAAGTTGGTGAATTCTCCATTGACTTGTATAGAGACGGAAGTCCTTTTGACACCAAAATGGTCGCCCCCTGGTGGCCTTTTGATAGAATGCAGTTTTAAATTACTTTCGCGTTGGCATCATTTCAGAGGACCGGAACTCCCCGGCTGGTTTTTAATAATTAGTCAGCATTGTCTGACGCAGGCAACTCTGCACTTTTATTAACAGTTAAAACATTTCGCTGTGTGTTTCAGCTTCTGTCAAACTAACGGAGCTGCGGCGGCTTCCAGTCTAAGCTTTTCAAAATAAAACCTTTGTTATTGTGCGCTTCTCATTATTATTAACAAACAAAGTTTTGATTAATTGAGCAGCCTTAACACACAATACTCATGAGAATACACATTGTTGACAATAAGAAAAACATAGAAAACTACCAGAGATATAAAAATATGCTCATAGAACCAGAACAAGTTTTCCATTTAATATTCTGATGATATCACTTTTCCTAAATTAATAGAGTTGCTGAATGTTCTTCTTTCTTTGAGCTAATCTCAACATTATGTAACTTAATTAAAAACTAGCTGCTTTATCCAAACACCACAGATGAATTTTCACTTCAAACTTCAGCACTGAGACAAACATGAGGAACACTTGATCCTCGGACCTTACATGGTACTGGTTCAGCTTTAATGTAGCCCAGTTTAAATATTTCATCACATCCATCATGCATACTTTAAATACATCACATTTTTTAAGGTGGATACTCAAATGCGCTCTAACCCACAACATCCACATATGGTCCGAAACATCATCTGTGAGTCTGAGAGACGAATATTAAACGAGGGAGGATTTAAAGAAAATAAAGAAATGACAGAAGAAAAAGTTTAATGGACACTTTTATTTAACAGTCTTTTTATTCTATTTCTATTTCATTGGTTTTGATGTTTTAACATTTTATTAATGTTCTTAATTCTTTTTTGTCTTTTTTTTACAAAGTTTTTAGTCTTGCTTTTATTAAACTCTGTCTTTATATATCATTTTACTTTGTTTTATCTTTTTAATCTAAGTTTTTTTAATTCTATTTTTTTTTTAAATTCTAACTTTTAATAAACTTTTTCTCTTATTTTTTCTTTTTTTGTTTAATTTTCTCTTATTTATTTTATTTTAACATTTTCATTATTGATTTTTAAATTATTTTCTCATTTTTTAAATCTTATTTATTTATTATGGTCTTTTCTCTCATGTGCATTGGTCTCAAATTAAATCCCTTTACTACATTAACCTGTATGAAAGGTGCTACATAAATAACATTTGATTGATTGATTGATTGTCAGCCTGCAGGTGAATGAATGAATATTAGTTTGTTGAGTAACGAGCAGAAACAGACACAAAGATAACAGGAAACAGCTGACTGACGCCTCAAAAGTCAATAAATTGAATGAAATATGACGTACTGAAATGAAATGAGAATTATAAACTCTCATTTAGGCTTCTTTCCTTTTTTTTCTTCCTTCATTCTGACAACAGATAGTTCACACTGGATGGTGAGGCAGCGGAAACGAAGAAGGAGGGCCGGGTTTTCTTTACTGGAAGCCACTAAGATGATTTATTGCTGTCGGGTGATTAATTGTAATGTGGAATCTATCGCTGCGAGGACACTTCGCCCGACTTCCCAGAAACACTCTGATCTGATCAGCTGATTACACAGATGACAAAGAGACAAAAAAATATATAACAATAACAGACATTACCGTTTGTCACTCACTGATAAGACCATTATTTTATTTTCTCTTCTCTCTCCGTTGTGTCTTTTCTGACCAATCAGAGCACAGCGATCACTTTGAGTTAAAGAAAAGTATAAATGCTGCTTTTCTTTTAGTGAAAGTTTCCAAGTTTAAAATAGTCCCTAGTCTTTTTATTATATTTGTTTTAGATTTTTTAACATTTTGTTTTACTCTATTTTTTTATTATTATCATCATTCTATACGTTTTTATCTTCTTATCGATTTTATTCATGTTTCTTTCGTCTTTTAATCTCTTTTTTAACCTAGTTTTAGTCCAGCTTTTATCGTTTTTTACTTTAAACTTAACTTTTAATAAACTTTCTCTCTTATTCTGTCTTATTTTTAATTATTCATTTATATATTTATTTGTATTATTTTCTTTCATTTATTTTACTTTAATTACATTTTTATCAATCTTATTTTTTCTTGCCTGTATTGGTCTCATTTTTCATTATAATTTGTTCTTTTTTTTCTCTTCCATTTCTTTATGTTGTCACTTATTCTGTTTTATTATCAGCTTGTCAATCAACTGTGAAACACTTTGAACTACATTAACCTGAATGAAAGCTGCTGTATAAATAAAGTTTGATTGATTGATTGAAAATGATGAAATGAGACCAAACTGGCTCTTATTGTTTTCAGTGAATAATACAAACAGGCTTCAGTGGGATTAAACTCTCTAATCTGGAGAATCTTAAACAGGCTGAACATAAACTACAAGTTCAGAAAAGAAAGAGTTTTTATTTTTATTGTTATGTTTATACAGTTGAACTTAATGCGAGCGGACTCTGGAGAGAGAGACGACCATCTGCTCCTCCAGCTCCTCCAAAACAAAATTAAACTTTAATAAAGTAAAGAGACGCCAGCGCTGGGCCGGTGCTATTAAATCATTTTAAACTCGAGTCCAGACAAAAATAAGTAATAGAAAAATACTGTGTTTATTTTGAGTGTTTGCAAAGTTAACTGTGCTGTCCAGCTTCTACATAACATCTTCATTAAAGGCGATGAAAAGGTTAATGCAGTCCTGAAGATCAAAGCATTTATCCATTTGAACATTAAAGATAATTAAGGCTCTTAGAGATGGGAGACTATTCCAATAATCCATTTAAGTCGGCGTAATGGTTTCCGTCTCCGTGCATCTTAAACTATAAAATGGAAAGTTTGGACGAGCTCTCACTTCAGACGGCCAGCTGCTGTTAGAGAGTTAGTGTGAGAACAACAGAGAGATGCTGATCTACGTCACCGCTGCGTCTGCATCTGTGTGTCTCTGAGAGCGACAGCAAAAAAGGAAACAAACACTTTAAAATAAAACCTCCCTAAAAATATATCATGAGCTGAGCTGCTATAAATGTCTGCGATGGTATTTTAACGCAGCGTAAAACTGATTTCATTAACAGACTTCAGAGGAGATCACTGCTGCTGCTGCTGTCAGAGGCACAGTGTGAAGTCTGTGGATCAGGTGGGTTTACATTTTAACGCTCCTGTTGTCCTCGAGTCAAGGAAGGAAGGGAGGAAGGAAGGAAGGAAAGATGAAAGGAAGGAAGGAAGGAAGAGAGGAAGAAGGAAGAAAGAAGGAAGGAAAGATGGAAAGGAGGAAGAAAGAAGGGAAGGAAGGAAGGGAGGAAAGAAGGAAGGAAGGACGGTAGGAAGGATGGAAGGGAGGAAGAAAGAAGGGAAGGAAGGAAGGAAAGGAGGAAGGAAAGGAAAGAAGGAAGGGAGAAAGGAAGGTAGGAAAAAAGGAACGAGGGAGGGAGGGAGAAAGGAAAAGAGGAAGGAAAGAAGGACAGACGAAAGAAGGAAGGAAAGAAAGGGAGAGAGGAAAGAAGGAAGGGAGGAAAGAGAGAGGAAGGAAAGAAAGAGAGAAGGAAGGAGGGAGGAAGGAAGGAAGGGAGAAAAGAAGGAAGGAAAGACGGTAGAAAGGATGGAAGGGAGGAAGAAAGAAGGGAAGGAAGGAAGGAAAGGAGGGAGGAAAGGAAAGAAGGAAGGGAGGAAGGAAGGTAGGAAAAAAGGAAGGAGGGAGAAAGGAAGGGAGGAAGGAAAGAAGGACAGACGAAAGAAGGAAGGAAAGAAAGGGAGGGAGGAAAGAAGGAACAGTCAAAACACCCGGGAGGACGACACGAAGGTTAAAGGAGTATTTCACAGAGTTTTTTTGGTTAAATCTTCTAACTGAGGAGATATTTATTCACATGTAATATCAGATTAAAGACTCCGCTGTACAAGGGACCCAAAAATACTCTGAAGCCATCAATAGCACAGGAGTAGTGTGCAGCGTAGCGTGAAGGTAGTGAAGCTCGGTGAAGCTCGGTGAAGCTCGGTGAAGCTCGGTGAAGCTAGAATTGAATGAAAGTGAGAATGATTCGCCAGCGTGGAACAAATCCAAGAAGAAAACACACACAGGACACAGTGTCCAAAAATGACTCTGGGAAATGTTTCCAGGAATGAAGCGGCGGGACAAGTGTATCACATCTCAAGGAGAGTAGTTCGGAGGGGATCAGGAAGGTACTGATGAAAGATTTATGATGACTGTGGGGTTGTTTTGGGTTCTGGGAACTTTTGGGTCCCCATTCATAAATACCTCAGTCACTACTTCTCCTGCAATGGAGCCAAATGTAACTATTGAACATTGTTACACCAAACAGCAGCTCCACAACAAGGCCCTTACTTTTAGATTCTAACAGACTGCCATCAAAACACATTTTTGTTGGATAAATCCCATTATTAATCTAAATCAACTTTACTGCAGCTTCTAGAAATACCTAAAGAAAAAAAACCTAAAAACTAAACAGGCCAGCAGTAACATTTGGTTTCAACTTGGGAGGCAATTAACATTTTCATTATTAATTATTGTGACTCTTTTCTTGATTAATCATTTATACTACAAAACAAATCACCATTTTCTAAAGCACAGAGTCCTCAAGTTGATGCTTGTTTTTGTCTGAGCAATAATCCAAAACCCAAATATATTCAATATATCTTAATACTATATATGTATTTATATACACATACATACATAAATATATATATATATATCTTAGTATAATGTAACTAGTTCCTAACTGACATCATAACATCCAGATGTTAACGTACTAGCTTGGTGATTAGCGTCAGGTCCGTCTCCCTTAGTAACCGTCACAGCAGACAGCAGTTTTTTTGTCCATGTGAAACCACGATAGCTCAACTCTGCTCCACATATTTCACTCCTGACAACATTATCTTTTACTTTCTGGAAGTTTTTAAACCACAATGGACTTTTGTGTGTCTTCGTCTGCATCATGTTCCCTCCAGTCAGCTAGCTAGCAGGCTAACTTACTACTTCTACACAAGGTGGAGGTGGTTTACAGAAGCTTAGAGCTCCTCCTAGTGGCGGAAAGTGAACATTGCTCCGCAGTAGCTGTTAATGGATCCTTCATACTAGACTACACAGCTCAACTCAATGACACATCTTTAGTCCACTCACATGTTAATAAGAGTATTAAAAACTTGAAAAAATATTCTTTTAGAGTACATTTAGAAAATAATTAAAAATGTGCGATTAATTTGCGATTAATCGGGAGTTAACTCATTTGGTTATAGTTAAACGCAATTACATGTTTAATCGATTGATAGCCCTAATACATTTTTCCTTGATTATATTCATTTATATATTTATTTTTATTTTATTAGTTTATTTGTCTGGGACAGTGTATATCAGTTTTCATCCTTTGCCACTAGCCAGGTGTGAGCTGGCCGCCTAAACATCAAGAGATCATATAAAACAGTTTGTAATTTGTCATTTATTTTTTAAGAAATAAATAAATGACTGAAATGATTAATTGATTATCAAACAGCTGCCAATAATTTTCTTCAATCACCTAATAATTGCAGCTCCATTTTTAACAAGAATAAAGAGTTTAGGGATGTATTTTGAGGTTCATCCCCTGTTATTGTTATTAATAAATCCATCCTGACTGTGAGTGAGTTACAGAAGCAGAAGCAGAGGACAGAGAGGTTTCTGGTGGCTAATCACTGTAAATTAAAAGGCTTTTTATTATTCAGTACCATTAGGAGAGGATCAATATCTGATCTAATATCTTTATCTTGATCCTCGGGGCCCCTTCAGCATCAGACCGGGGGTCATTAGCTCACAACACACACACACACACACACACACACACACACACACACACACACACACACACACACACACACACACACACACACACACACACACACACACACACACACACACACACACACACACACACACAGTGACGAACCCTGCAGAGCATTAAAGGACACAGCAGAGAAAGAGACACACTCACACAGACACACACACACATACATACACATACACACACACACACACACACACACACACACACACACACACACACACACACACACACACACACACACACACACACACACACACACACACACACACACACACACACACACACGACTGAAGGATATTGGAGTACTAATGTAATTATGAAGTCTAAATGTTCCTGTGTTAATGCGGTTTGTACTGCCAGCAGAGGAGATCTATACTAACTCAGTGAGAGGACATCAGACAGGAGACAGTGTGTGTGTTTCTGTGTGTGTGTGTGTGTGTGTGTGTGTGTGTGTGTGTGTGTGTGTGTGTGTGTGTGTGTGTGTGTATTTATGAGTATGTGTGTCAGAGATTTATAAGCTGTCACAGCAGCTGAAGCCTAAATGTTGAATCATTAGTTAAGAAGCCTCCGCAGCACTTTGTTGTTTTTTAGCTGTGTCATTACACACAGAGCGTAAAACTTTAACAACACAAGTCTCAAAACCACCAAACTACAAAACCAACTGTCATTAAATTAGAGAAGCGTGATGGAAACTGCACCAACGAGCAGACTGACTAGTTTCTGTTCGCTGCTTTCAGCTTCGGTGTTAATTGTTATCGAAGTTAAACTACTTTGAACCAGACGCTGATTAAACCTGGTCTGCTGTTAACAGCCGACAGGGTTAGAGTTAGAGACGCTCTGTGGTTTAGTTTCACTTCTCTGACTGTCTGTAAATCAGCTCTGTCCCCGACTCATGAGGTCAACAGTCAACTCAAGAGTCATCATGACAATATGAAGCTTATTCTCATCTGTATTTATCTTGATACGTATATTTCCTTCCTTTGGGCCTTTATACTAAACATTATACATTTCTTTCTTTCTTTAATACAGCTTCCTATAACACAGGGGGGTCAAACATGAGGCCCGTGG
Source organism: Scomber scombrus (assembly GCF_963691925.1). Lineage (NCBI taxonomy): Eukaryota > Metazoa > Chordata > Actinopteri > Scombriformes > Scombridae > Scomber > Scomber scombrus. The sequence continues at coordinate 32,978,108 of NC_084972.1, read as the reverse complement.
GCCACAACCAGCCCGCCGAGGGGTCCAATCCGGCCCACTTTCCTTCCTGTCTTCTTTTCCTTTCTTCCTTCCTTTCATCTGTCCTTGCTCCCTTTCTTTCTTCCTTCCTTCCTTCATCCCTTTCTTCCATCTTCCCTTCCTGTCTTCTTTTCCTTCCTTCCTTCCTTCCATCTGTCCTTGCTCCCTTTCTTTCTTCCTTCCTTCCTTCTTCCTTTCTTCTTCCCTTTCTTCCATCTTTCCTTCCTCTCTTATTTTCCTTCCTTCCTTCCTTCCTTCCTTCCGCCTTTCACCCAGTATCAGCTGGGATTGGCTCTCAAAGATAAGCAGTACAGAAAATGAATGAATGTTTTAATGCTTTTGTTCATGTGTGATGTAAAAATGTCAGATTTCCACAGTTAGATGAATAAAAAGTGTGCTGGTCTGTTATCGGTTCAGTTTAAATCTGAGCATCTCTGCTGCCGGCTGCTGACAGCGCTGTCAGCTGATGAGTTAATCAGACGGGACGTTAGAGGAGAGGAGGAGAGGAGGAGAGGAGGAGAGGAGGACAGAGACGCTGGCACACATCTGTTCAACGAGGACTTTATCTGACTGAGAGCTGAGAGCAGGAAACAGTCTGCCTGTGTGTGTTTAAATCAGCAGCATTAATGTATGTTGTTACTCTGCAGGCAGCTTGTTTAAACTCTGCTTAAACTAAAATCACACCTGACTGCATTCAGTGGCTTTTTAAATGCTGCTGATTCCTGTCGGTGTCTTTTAATGCTTCAACATTTCAAGCTCGGCTAGTAAACAGAAACAAGAGAGAACACATGAGTCCAGTTTAAGCTGCTCTGCATTGACTGACTTTAATATTCTCCTCTTTACATACTGAGCCTTTAATGAGCTAGAACCAAGCTACATGGCTAACTCACTTGTTAAATATTTGCCTTCAGGGACACACAATCATCTGCTGCTGGTTTATCAGACGTTCACAGCAACAGAAAGAAAATCAGGGTTGAGCCTTTATTAAATACAACCCAACACTATGGAACAAACTACTGATAGATATCAGAGAAGCAGCTCTATAAATATGTTTAAAAGAAAGCTAAAAAGTCACCTCTTCACTTTTACCTTTAAGCAGCTTTTCTGACAGTCATCTTCACACTAAAGCACTCTTTTAAAAAAAATTGTATTTCACTTGATTTTATGTTCTATTTATTCTGTTTTAGCTGCTTTTACTATATACAACTGTTACGACTATTACCATTTTAATGTTCCATCTTATATTACATTCATCTTTGTTGTTAACATGTTGTTTTGCTCCTTTTATGTTCTATTGTAAAGCACTTTAAGCTGCATTTATTGTATAAAAGGTGTTATACGAATAAAGTTATTATTATTAGTATTAACATAAATCTCATTAGATGTTGGGTAGAAGCTGTAATATTACAACAAACTTCCACAGAATCTATGTTTTAATAAGGGAAGTACAAGTGTTTAACTGTTCAGTGTTTAACATTACAGGGAATAAAAGCAACACACACACACACACACACACACACACACACACACACACACACACACACACACACACACACACACACACACACACACACACACACACACACACACACACACACACCCAAACTTAATGTGCCATAGTGTCTCAGTGGGGTTAATTCTTTCTTTTCTCGTATACAAACAAACACATAAAACCCGCCGGCACCGATGAACTGAGTCCAACTCTTACTGCGACTCCTTTCCAAAGTGCCCGATACATCCAACGCTTACAACTCCCACACCGCAATAAAAAAAAGGAGCGACTCCGACAAACTGATGCAGCACTCACATCTCTCTCTCTCCATAAATGACACACTCCAGCAGAAGGTAATGTCTTCATTGTATTAAGTGAGATCCTGATATAAGTTTGTCGGACCTGCCAGCAACCAAATAATCAGCAGACGTTGGAACCAGTTCATCAAAGTAACTGCAGTGATTGGATCCACCTCTAAGGGTTAAATTCACAGTCACAGCGGTGTCCTAACTCAGAGAGAGCTTGTCTGATGTCCAAAATACAAGACCAGACACATCATGATGGGTCTGATGGTTCTAATGCATGCTTTAAAACTTGTGAAACAGGTTTATCTTAGAGCCAAAACCCCCATTATGAGCTGATCATCAGTCACTGAAAATACAATAAAGTATAAACTGCATACACTGAGTCCAACTACTCTGAGATAAAGAATTTAAAGTTATAAATATGTACTATAATAAATCATCCTTCATGTGTTGAAGGTAAAATTTGCAGCTCGTACTGTAAACTGTGGATTTTCCTGAGCTTTCCCCACCGAGTATTAAACACTTAATCAAATGATTGAGGGCAAGTTCCTGGTGCTAAATTCTGAATTGGCTGACTGAAAATGTCAACCAATCAATCACTTTTTATTTATATGGCGCCAAATCACGACAAAAGTAATCCAAAGGCACTTTTCACACAGAGCAGGTCTAGACTGTACTCTGTCATTTTAGTTAATGACACAAAAAGCATTAAAGCCTCTTAAGAGATCTGGAGTGAGAACTCTCAGTGATACTATTACTATTGGTCTTTAGGACTGGAGTTCACCACTGATTTAGAGAAATGAGAATAGAGTCAAAGCAATGCATAATATACATAAACACACATGATCTAAATGTCCACAGAGACTCTACAGTTCACAGTTGAGTTAGGTAACTTTACTCAGTGTGACAGCGACACTCTGCCCTCTAGTGGATAATAAAGAAACTACAGCTGCACCTGTTTGACGATGCTGAAAAAAGCCAATTAATAGAATCATTGTTGTGTTTTTTTGGAAAAGAAGGCTCATCATTACCTTATAATAAACTATAATAAACTTCAAGTTATGTGCTTGACCAATCAGCATCCTGCAAAGACTCTCGTGAATCTAGCTGCCTCACAAGGTAAGACGGTGATTGGTAGATAGTTCATCCAATCAACTAAGGAGTATTTCTTAAAAGTTCCCGCTCTTTTCCAAATGACACATACACAAACACACACACACACACACACACACACACACACACACACACACACACACACACACACACACACACACACACACACACACACACACACACACACACACACACACACACACACACACACACAACTTCTCAGATGGTTCAGTGTAACAAACTATCTGTTGTGTTAGGTTACGATTATCCTTTAATATCATTTAATATCGAGGATCTTATAAATGTAGTCACAGGTATTCACTGTTAATATTACTGTAATAAAGAAGTTAAATATAAAGTCTTCATCAACTACATCCCTTCAGGAATATGTTTGATATGTCTAAAGCACCTCAGAATAGTGAATGGATAAATCTTGGTAACTGAAATGATAAAGTTTTAAATCTGAGGCATAAGCTGTTATTTTTCTGACTGCAGATTCTCAGAAAGTGAAGAAATGTCACGATAACTAGCGTGTTAGCTCTAGTGTGTGTCAGTGGTGTTTGTTTTTAAAATAGAGGCAGCGTGTTCCTCATCAGCTTGGTTCCTCTTTCTCTGTTTTCAGTCAACTTGGAGTCAATTCCTCATCATCGCCTCTGACCTACATTATGTCGTGTTGTTTGCCGATTGATATCAAACCAACAGCTTTTATCTGACACGACTGATAACAAGGGCTGGACGAAATACAATGTAGAGCGAGCTGCCATTAGCTTCCCGGCAGACGAGGGCAGACTAAACAAAGTAGAATCTGCACGCTGATCATTCGAATCCACAGACAAAACCTCAGATCAGTGTTTTGTCATCCAGATAACACCTGGAGCCAGAGACAGACGGTAGATGCAGCAGTACAGGACTGTTTAATGAAGCCCATCTATGTTACTCTTTAACTAGAAATAACCATTATTAACTGCAATAACTTCATTTTCAGTGTTCTTACTTTTCATGGTGCCGGCTTCTTCCTCGTCCTCATCGTCAGAGTTGATGACCATGGTGCCGAGCTGTGACTGCATGGTTCCCGTGTCCTCGTGTTCGATCATAGTCCGCGCCGTGCCGCTCCGAGACCCGGCAGCCCGGATGGTCCCCGAGTCGCCGGTCCCCGCCCGAACCATCGTCCCCTGGTCGACATCGTCCTCATCCTGAAACACACAGGCAGAAGATGAGAGAAATAAATGCAAAAGTTAAACATCCAAATTCATTCAATATATTGTCATCAGTTAAATTTTATCAGTTACATCACCACCCATCTCAACTTCAATCCTCAACCACTAACACAGTTTTTCTTTATGTTTTTTAAGATTGTTTAAATCTGTACCGAGTTGTCATCGTCGTCCTGTTCTCTCTGCTCTTCCTCTGCTTCTCTCTTCAGTTTGATCTCCATGGCGTCTGTGATCAGGGCCCTGAGGACGGTGTTGGGCTTGGCTGCCTTGATGAATGGATGCTGAAAGGAAGGAAGACGACAGAGAGAGAGAGATTAAAGTGACAACCGGAAGAGAAGGCAGCTTCCAACATGTTTTCTGTTTTCTTTACAGGCAGATTTGATTCATTTTAATGGCTTTTAACCACAATAAAAATCCACTTTACTCATTACAATGCATGCAAACTACAGATTAGGATTATTATGGTGCAAAACATGATTAAAAAAGCTGCTGCAGAATACTTAATAATGTATTTTCACGTTCATATAAAATGCTCAGGCTTGATTTCAATGGATTTGCTGCACTTTAGTGGAGCTGTTCAGCAGCAGGGTTGTGTTTACCTGTAGGAGCTGAGTGGCAGTCGCCCTGTTTTCGGGGTTTTTCACTAAACACTGCTTCACAAACTCTATAAACGGCCCAGACCACAGATCTGGGTTTCGAAACGTCGGGGGAGGGTTGGTGGGAATCATGAAGATGGCCTGGAAGAGGAGACACCATTCAGTACATTCAAGACAAAAGTGTGTGTGCAGAGACATAAACTTTACTAACAACACTTTATCTAGTCGATAGCTCACTTTAATCATTTCATTCACTCCTTCGCTCCCTCTTTCTGTCTTCATAAAGCTGAGCCTCTAACACAGAGCTGCTTGTTCAGATTTGACTTTTGAGTTACTTTCTATTTATGACTCAAAGGAGTTTTGATGCAAATTGCAGCTAACACCTCTCTCTCTGTACTTCCTCTACATGAACACTTTACCTCTCACCTTCAGACACCAACACACACACACACACACTCTCTCTCTCACCCTCATGGGGTGTATTTCAGCGTAAGGCGGCTTCCCCTCAGCCATCTCTATAGCAGTTATTCCCAGGGACCAGATGTCAGCAACACAGTTGTAGCCGATCTCCTGTATGACCTCCGGAGCCATCCAGAACGGAGTGCCGATCACCGTGTTTCGCTTCGCCATCGTGTCCTGAAGAAGAGAAAATGATGGACGTCGTCAAAGCTGAAAATAACTATATTTAGTAAAGGAAAACATTCTTCCTAAGATGTCCCGTGGTTGTGGAGCATCTCAAGAACAAAAGAACAGAGAATAAATATACAGATCAAAATGTGTGTTTGATTTCTATTGTCAGTTCCCTACAGTACTGTGTATTGGATTTCTCCTATACACAGTACTGTAGGGAATTGATTAGGATCATGTGTAAACACAAGGCCACAGAATTATGACAGTCAAGAACTAGAGCTTTGGGCAACAGCTGAACTCAGACATCTATAGAGGGCTGTTAGATATAAGCTGTAGGTCTAATCTTTGTGAAACTGAATCCAGATATTACAGTATGTCACATGTAACAGAAGACTTTAATGTGTCTTTTTGCTCTCACATTAGGCTCAGTATCAAACATGTTTCATCCTTACTGTGAGTTGTCCAGCAACTCCAAAGTCGGCCAGCTTGGCGTGACCCTCCGTGTTCAGCAGGATGTTTCCTGCTTTGATGTCTCTGTGGATTTTCCTCATGAAGTGAAGATACTCCAGACCCTTCAGGGTGCACTGCAGGATGGCGGCGATCTCGTCCTCCGTTAGCTACACGACACAAAGAGTGAGACAGAGAGAGAAAGAGAAAGAGAAAGAGAGAGAGAGAAAGAGAGACAGAGAGAGAGAGAGACAGAGAGACAGAGAGACAGAGAGAGAGACAGAAAGAGAGAGACAGAGAAAGAGAGACAGACAGAAACAGAGACAGAGAGAGAGAGAGAGAGAGAGAGAGAGAGAGAGAGAGAGAGACAGAGAGAGAGAGAGAGAGAGACAGAGACAAAGAGATAGAGACAGAGAGAAAGAGAGACAGAGAGAGAGAGACAGAGAGAGAGAGACAGAGAGAGAGAGAGAGAGAAAGAGGGACATCAGTCAAAATACTCAGAGTCATGTGTGTGTTCTGCATTTCAGTGTCTATCTCCCTCTTTTTGTGACATACAGACATAAAAACACACTTACAGGACGTTTAAACACACACACATACTGTTTGTTCTATGTTGGTGGTTTTCAAAGTGGGGTTCGGGGACCCCCAGGGGTCATAGATGGGGTTCTAGGGGTCCCCAGCAAAAAGCAGAATGATTTATTTTCACTATAATTAAATTCATAGTGAAGTCAGTTTATGTATCGAGCACGTTTAAAAACAACAGACGTTGAAAGTGTTGTACAGAGAGATTAAAATGTGATTGATGGTAACAATCAAACAAAACCACAGCTAGCATCAAAGATAAAAACGCAATTAAGAAAGAAAATCAGATAAAATGACCACACACACACACACACACAGCAGCGCACACACAACAAGCAAACACAAGCCGGAATGTTCAGATACGACTTCATGAAGGTAACTGAGAGGCTGAAGAGAAGAGACCAGTCCTTAGATGAGTTTAAAGACCTCAATGGAGGTGTGGGGTCTAATTTGTGTGTGTGTGTGTGTGTGTGTGTGTATGTTTGTGTGTGTGTTTCTGAGTGTTAACTTACCGTCTTGTTGCGTAATCGGATGATATCAGACACTGATCCGGCTCCACAGTACTCCATGACGATCCACAGGTCGTTCTTTTTGAAGTAGCTGCCGTAGTACCGAACCACATGAGGACTGAACACACAAACATATATATATTTATTTATTTATCTCACTTTAATATGCAAAGTGTAGTCTTGTTAGTTAAAAATGCAACATTATCATTTATTTTAAGTCGTGTTTCTGTCCACATGCTGAATGTGAAGTCCAATATTTAGCTCTGTTTTTACTCTCTACCAACTCCTGAGGGAAATATCTGGCTCTTAAACTGCTCAATGCTTCAGTATGTTCACCAGCCCTAGTATACAGATAACTGTGTCTGTTAGCAGGTAGTGTACAGTGGATTTTTACAGCTTTTTCTCATAAAACGACACTATGAGAGCGCTGAGAGTGAACCAGAACTGTAAAGGTGCAGCCGGACAGCTAAACAATGAGCTGAAAATCACAATAAAGCTCCATAAAGCTGCAGAGTCACTGATAACCCTCTGTAGGTTTGACACTATGAGCCACAACCACATTACACATTGACAGATCAGACTATAGTACTCAACCATCCTACCACCATTTTACTCTGAACTGGTTAAAATTTAACTCTACAAGTGTTCTTAACCTTTACATAGTGTTCAGGCTCAACTTTGACCCATTTTTTTTTTTACATTTGAAAGCTGTAAAAACACCTTATACACATTTATTTTACCTGGACTTCACCCAGTGTGACCCACAGTGTGCACCAATGGAAATAAAATGCAACTAATACACATTTTATATACGTGCAAATGTACAAATTTGACCTGTGATTATGAGTCAAATTCAAAAATCAGCATTAAAACATGTTTGTTGTATTTATCATATTCTATAAAATGTTCTACTGGACCATAAAATAGTGATTGTGAATGTCTCTTTTTCCATTTCCGGATTAATTAAACATTTATTAATGACTTTTATGAATGTGAATTGGTGTATAGACTAATTATGAGTCAGAATATGAAAAGTATGTAAAGGGTTAAAGGAGTCAAATCAATTTAATTTAATATGTAACTTATTTCACTAGTCTTTGTATTGTTTATTGTATGTGTCCAAACAATAGTCCTGTTTAACCCTCCTGTTGTCCTCTCGGGTCAAATTGACCCCATCTCTTTTGACTGTTCCTTCCTTCCTTCCTTCCTTCCTTCCTCCTTTCCTTCTCTCCTTACTTCCTTACTATTTTCCTTCCTTCCTTCCTTCCTTCCTTCCTTCCTTCCTTCCTTCCTTCCTTCTTTCCTTCCTTTCTTCCTTCCTTCCTCATTCCTTCCTTCCTTCTTTCCTCCCTTACTCCTTTCCTTCCTTCCTTCCTTCCTCCCTCCCTCCTTACTCCTTTCATTCCTTCCTTCTTCCTCCCTAACTCCTTTCCTGCCGTCCTTCCTTCCTGCCTCCCTCCCTTCCTTCCTTCCTCCCTCCTTACTCCTTTACTTCCTTCCTCTTTTCCTTCCGCCCTCCCTCCTTACTCCTTTCCTTCCTTCCTCCTTATTCCTTTCCTATCTTTCCTTCCTTCCTTCCTCCTTTACTTCCTTCCTCTTGTCCTTCCATCCTTCCGCCCTCCCTCCTTACTCCTTTCAGTCTTTCCTTCCTCCCTTCCTTCCTTCCTTCTTTCCTCCCTTACTCCTTTCCTTCCTTCCTCTTGTCCTTCCTTGACCTGAGGACAACAGGAGGGTTAATTTATAATGTTTCAAGCTTTCAGTTTGACTTTAAAATCAGCATCACGAGTTAAACGTATCAGTAAAAACAGCTAATAAATACTGAAGTGTACCAGAAGCTGCTGATGCCATCACAGACTTTACACACGGGTCATTGGTTAGAGATAGCATTAAAAAACACAAACACACTCTGCATTATGTAAACACAATGATGACCTATTTAAAGTAAAAGTGAAAGCTCAGGAAACCAAACTGTCTAAATGTGTCGACCGCTGCTTTAAAGGAACAAACTCATGAAGGAAACTGTAACGCCTACATGAAGAAACAGCTGCAGAATCACACTGTCTAAAAAAACCCAAAGAACAGTTTCATCACTAATTAGTGATACTGACTCTTTGGTGAGTTTAACATAAAGTCACTATGACACAGCTGCTGTAGGTTTAGTGGCAACAGTAACTGATGGGAAACCCCCCCGAAAAACCTGTTTCTGATTCTATAAATAAGCCTCAGAGACGGAAGTAATTATTGTAAAGTGTCTTACATTCATATAATCAAACACAGTTAAATAAAATAAATAATAAAGCACATTAAGAGTCAGTAGTTCTATTTAATATGTAATGTTTCTTTGACCTTCCTGTTGTCCTCAAGTCAAGCGAGGAAAGGAAAGGTAAGAAGGAAGGGAGGAAGGAAGGAAGGACGGAGGAAAAAAAGGAAGGAAGGAAAGGAGGGAGCAAGGAAGGAGGGAAGGAAGGAGGGAGGAAGGAAGGAAGGAAGGAAGGAAGGAGGAAGGAAGGAAGGACAGAAGGATGGAAGAAAGGGGGATGGAGGAAGGAAAGAAGGAATGGAGGAAAGAGAGAGGAAGGAAATAAGGACAGAGGAAAGAAGGAAAGGAGGAAGGTAGGGGGGAGGAAAGAAAGAGAGAAGGAGGGAGGGAGGAAAGAAGGAAGGGAGGAAGGAAAGGAAGGAAGGAAGGAAGGAAGAAAGGACGGAAGGAAATAAGGAGGGAAGGAAAGAAGGAGGGAGGGAGGAAGGACAGACAGGAGGAAGGAAGAAAGGGGGATGGAGGAAGGAAAGAAGGAGAGAAGGAGGGAGGGAGGAAAGAAGGAACAGTAAAAACAGACAGGAAGGTAACAGGTGGTCTGCTGGTCTCAGCTGGTCTCATGCTGGTCTCAGCTGGTCTCAGCTGGTCTCATGCTGGTCTCAGCTGGTCTCAGCTGGTCTCAGCTGGTGTCAGCTGGTCTCAGCTGGTCTCAGCTGGTCTCAGCTGGTCTCAGCTGGTCTCAGCTGGTCTCAGCTGGTCTCAGCTGGTCTCAGCTGGTCTCAGCTGGTCTCAGCTGGTCTCAGCTGGTCTCATGCTGGTCTCAGCTGGTCTCAGCTGGTGTCATGCTGTAGACGAACCTGTTACACTGCTGCATGATGGAGATCTCCTTGATGATCTCCTGCAGGTCAGACTCCACAGGAACCTGTTTGATGGCTACGATCTCTCCCGTCTCTTTGTAATGAGCTTTAAACACGCAGCCGTACGACCTGCAGGGGCAAAAACATGCAAGATTTAATATGATGTGTGTTTCCTGTTTGCATCACACTATAGCAGTAGAGGAGGTGAGAGAGGTGACGCTGTTTAAAAATATTGGACAGGTGTGAAAAGGTGACAGAAATAGTTAAAGTGGAAAGAGAGCCGGAAAAAATTCTCACGTTGTTGAAAAGTTACAGAAATCATTTGTGACAGTCTCCTTTAATGTGAGAAGCTTTCTGAAGCAGCTCTGACACACTGGAGCCTTAAATCACTGCTAACTGCTGCTGCAAAGGTTCAACAGCCAATAATATTAATGTGGTAAAATCTGTTGCAGTAAAAAGACAGCAGGTGTAAATATCTGAATATAATTAATACATCATCATCATCATCTGTATTATGTGTAATTCCAACATGAAATCAACACATAAATACAAACTTTTTTGACTCAGTATTGACACACTGTCACATTAGCAGCTAAGAGGTTATTCATGTCACATTAGCTAAGTGAGTAGTGTCCTCCATTCCTCACTGTGACGTCCTGAGTGGAGACTGCAGAAGAGTTAAAGGTAAATAACTCTGTCCCCAACCATAATGGCAGTCTGTGTTTTTACAGAAGAGTAAAAACACCCCCCTTACATTATTATACTATTATATTATCATTATATCAGTGGTATAAAATCATCTTCAAATGACAATAATATCATTTATCGTGATTATTTCTGAGACAATATATCCTCCAATTAAAGTAGTTATCATGACAGGTCTAATAATGAACAAGACAAAAACAAAAAGAGTTTAACTATAATAAACATCAGATAAGAATCAGTAAATCTATAAATATTTTTCATTTCAGAAGTTTAACAGCTGGACAGGAGACGTCTCCTCCTGCAGGCTTCCAGTCTCCACATCATCACATCATGTTTATATTACAAACTGGATCATTACTGGTTATAAACCAGTTGTGATGTCACAGATTGTGACTGTAGCTTTCCACTTTAAACTGAGATTTAAACATGAGAAACTTTCCACTTTAAGGAGATGAAGGTGAAACCAAACTCTGACATCCAACTAAAAGTAAGAAGCAGGAAGTGTATTTTATTATGAAGGGGGACTTTAAGCTGGTCTAAAGTGAACCACATATACCAAAACCAGCCCACATCACTGGAGGGACTCTACATAAAGATAAAGGTTATTTCCGACCTTAACAGAACACACTTTATTAAGAGCTTCTTCCCTGCCACAGTCAGACCAACCTGATGTCCTGACCTACCTCATATCATATCATATCATATTATATTATATTATATATTATATCATATCATATTATATTATATTATATTATATTATATTATATTATATTATGTTATGTTATGTTATATTATATTATATTATATTATATTATATTATATTGTCTCGCTTTTCTGTGCAATATACACCGCTCTCACTTTCCCTTTATATAGGGTTTTATGCACTCTTTTATTTCTAGAGAAGTAGATGTTTTATAGATGTATGTGTCTTTCTTGTGTGTCTTTCTTGTGTGTCTTTCTTGTGTCTTTTTAACTTGACAACTCTTTGGACGAACGACCGCACAAGTTCCTATGTGTGCATGAACAAATGGCAAATAAAGTTCTTGAATCTTGAATCTTGACTGTACTCACATTAACAATTATTACTTTACACATCGTTTCTCCACTAAACTAGACTAGATTTATCAGTTATATGTTTATGATTAAAACATTAATAAAGAGACTCAGAGCCATCAGTCCACTCTGTGATGTTACACTCTGCTGTTAAAACTATGAGGAACTAACTAACAGTTATCAGCTGTTAACATCTGTAGCTGTAGGTGTCCTTCTCTGTCGCTGGTCTGGATTCTCACAGTGTGGCTTCAGTCAAACTTGAACTTTAACCCTTTAAATGTTCAAACTAGTGGTAGATGTTAGTGTAATTAATGATTATCTTATGTTACAGAAAGAAACTACTCTCACAGTCTCATCTGCTTTAACTGGACTGCACTGAGTATTGTTGTAAAATGACTGTCAGCTGTAAAGCACACACACACACACACACACACACACACACACACACACACACACACGCACACACACACACACACACGTCAATCCGCCGCTGAGAACAGGAAGTGCATTGAGAAACAGGATATGAAGAGGCAATGTTTATGTTGATGGGCACCAGCAGCGGAGGGTGGAGCACGATTAATGGCGAGGAAAGGGAGTGTATGCCGAGCCTCGCACTCAAGCATTCAACCACACTCTTATCTGTCAGTACTTTTTTTTTTTTTTTACACATAGATAACAGAATGTCTCCAATAAACTGTATTCTCACTAATCAGAAGGGTGTAGAAATAGTTATTTTTTAAGATATATAGATATAACTGTGATTGTACCGTATAAAGTGTAAGTGACTGTTTTAACTTTAAATAGCTGGACTGGAAGGGAGGGAGGGAGGAAAGAAGGAAAGAAAGGGAGGAAGGGAGAAGGAAGGAAAGGAGGGAGCAAGGAAGGAGGGAAAGAAAGACGGAAGGGGGGAAGGAAAGAAGGAGGGAGGAAGGAAAGGAAGGAAGCAAGGAAGGAAGGAAGGAATGAAAGAAGGAGGGAGGGAGGAAGGAAAGAACAAAAGGATGGAAGAAAGGGGGAAGGAGGAAGGAAAGGAGAAAGGGAGGAGGAAGGACAGACAGAAGGAAGGAAGGACGGACAGAAGGAAGGGAGAGAGGGGGATGGAAGAAGGAAAGAAGGAAGGGAGGAAAGAGAGAGGAAGGAAAGGAAGAGAGAAGGAGGGAGGGAGGAAGGACAGACGGAAGGAAGGAAGGAAGGGAGGAAAGAAGGAAGGAAGGAAAGAAGGAACAGTCCAAACAGACGGGGTTAAAGTTGGTCTGCTGGTCTCAGCTCAGGATTTATATTGTAGATTAGTAGATGTATAATTCAGTTGTTCCTGGTCAAAGTGATTATTTCAGATATCCACCATGACTTCCTTTCTATCTACAATGAATGAATATCTGTAGAAAGTAAAACTCACATTTACAGAAATCTACAGTTTGGTTGTTACTGATTAACTGAAGTTGACATTTGCTGTTGGTTGCAAAAGTAAAAAGTCAGCCATGTGTGGTCACTAGTTATCACACTACATGCATGGTTAGATGTAACATAAGGTCAACCTGGGTGATCGCTTATATGGGACGCTGCCGTTATGTGACATCTGCAGGACCTACTAGACCACGAGACGCTCCTTTAAAACTTGTTAAGGATCCGCAGGGTCATAACACCCCTAACCCTCTGAGGCTGTGATCCAATATGGGACACAACTGATAGAGATAAAATATGGAGCGTGTCAGTCACATCAGTAACGTATGTGGGTGTGAATCAGTGAATCAGTGAATCAGTGAATCAGTGAATCAGTGAGGTGTCAAAACTACAATAAAAAGTACATTTTCAGGGTATCTGCACATTTTTTAAGAGCAAATTTGATGACTTCTAAGACCTTTTTGATACCGCTTTAAAGGAAATGAATAACACCACTGCTGAGACATATAATAATAATAATAATAATAATAATAATAATAATAATAATAATAATAATATTAAACAATAATAATAATAATAATAATGCAGAAGCAGGATTTTACTGTTGTAGTGGGTTAAATGGAGCCGTTTTTAAGTCATTTATAAAGGACTGCATCTAATGATTAGTTTCATTATAGTTCCAACAGCTGATTATTTTTATACTTTAATTAATAAGTTGATTAGTTGATTTATGTAAAATAATCAGAAAATAATGATAATAATGATAAATAACATAAAACAAACACATATAATTATAGTCAAATCAAATTTAACACCTGAACTCCTACAAATCCAGATGTTTTAAGACATTTTTTACCTTAAATATCAAAAACTAAATTCAAGACTTTTTATGACCGTGGGGACTCTGAACTATGACTTGTAACAATTGGGTACTAGATATCTGAGATAGAAGTCTTCATAGTCGGATTTCTATTGCAGTCGAAAATGTAACTGAGGGTATTTCAAACACACACACACACACACACACACACACACACACACACACACACACACACACACACACACACACACACACACACACACACACACACACACACACGAATGACACAAGTGACAACATCTGTCCTCAGAGGAAACTCATCCTGGATCATTTTGACTGGGACAAACTGAATTATAGATAATCTGCATATCTGAGACTTAACTATAGGAAGGAGAAGAAATGAGACATAGATGGAGAGATAGTGAGAGGAGGGACGGAGGAGGAGAAGGAGGAGGACTCTGTGTCATCGTCTAAGTGACTCACCCTTCACCCAACTTCTCCAGGACATCAAAGACTTCTTCCGGCTGCTTGGTGAGACTGTCCTCGCTCAGCTTCTTCAGCTGCCTGTAACCACAGAGACGGAGACAAAGATAAGAGACGGAGGAGTTCAGACAACAAGGAAAGAGTTTGCTGTTAAACTTCATTATCACCTCCTCCGATCTGAGTGGAATAAACTACTAAACATGACAGTCAGAAGTCATTCACTTGTTGCTGCACTATTATAATGACTTTGCCCATTTTCAGCACAGTTACACAGTAGAGCTGCAACAATGACATCAGTCTATTAACTGTTAACCATTACTGGATTTTTGGGGTCGATACAGATAAAAATAAAGGTAAAAATATTCTGATATCGATATTTTGGTCAACATCTAATGCACATTTTTTGCAATGTGGTGCAAAGATATGTAATGGAGACTGTGATATTTTACAGCTTAACTATAAACTTTATTGTATGAAATGTGCTCTCAGTGCTCTGAAACAGTAAACTTTAACTAATAATTATAAATGACTATAAATAATAAAATACACATAACAAAAAAAAAGCATCAAATATAAATAAAATGCTTCCTATATAACTTTAAAAAATCAGACAACATATGCCAATATCGATCTATCAATGATAGGCCAATATCGGCCCATTGATATATCGGTCCGGCTCTACTATTAGCAGAAAATAAATCAGCAACTATTTAAAACACTTATTGTTTAAGTCATTATTCAAAACAATGCAAACAAATAACAGATACTCTGATTATAACTTGTCAAATGTGACGATTTGCAGCTTTTCTTCATCATAGATGAAAATAAACTGAATATATTTAGGTTTAAGATCGATCGTCAGACACAATAAAGACATCAGCCTGTGTTGGGAGATGCTGTAAATGGCTTTTTATAGACTAAATGATTCATTAAGAAAGTTACTGAGTAAATGAGTAAATGAATGACATCTCCAGTATTTTAGGCAGTAAGCAGTCAGTATCACCACCAGTTATTCTAGTCTTTATACAGTCAGGACTTTCCAACTTTAAAAACCACAACCAGGCAGAATATTTCAGTTCTTCCTCCTTCTGAGTGTCTCTGATCACCTTTTGTTCCCTCCTACAAAACTCATCCAGATGTTTGACAAGTCGGGAGATAAAAATAGTCTCAGTGAGCAAAAATAGATCCAAACGTGTCCTAGATGCAGTTTGTGACGATGGAAGACGGAAAACATCAATTTAAGTCAAAGTTAAATTAAAAACAAAATGTTAACTGCTGCTTCGCTTTACTGGAGCATCAACTGTCTGATCTACTGTATTAGAGTTTTATATGTATATATATATTGGTGCAGCAGCAGAGGGTGTTCATATGTTTAAACTGACCTTTTTAATCTGGCTGTATTTATTTTATTAATTTCTCTTTCTTTGAGCATTGTTTGTTACTTGGTCAAAGCTTTTTATTATTGTTATTTTATTTCATGTTGCTATTGTGAATTTTTATTCTTCCTCTGGTATTTCCTCATTGCAGATTCATGAGAATTATGACAGCATTTCCTCATTTCCTGTTTTTATTGAGTCATTATTTATAACAGGGTGTGTATGAAAAGTGCTGCAAAAATAAAACTCTGAACAATTGATCGATTGGTTGATTGATTGATTGATTGATTGATTGATTGATTGATTGATTGATTGATTGATTGATTGATTGATTGATTGATTTTGGAAAACAACGTCCCTCCTTCAGAACTGTTAATGATCAAATTCCTCTAATCAATCATCTCACATCACCAATATTAACATTATATCAATATATCTGATCACTATTTAGAAAGATGGACTTTGAACTAGAAACTTTACCAGCAGCTTATCTGTGTTTGGTAATGTGTGATAAATACAAGTCAGATATTAATATGAGATGTATTTGAATGTTTTAATAACAGCAGGTGTGAGTCATCATTAAAAACAGGAGCGTCATCTTAACTTTAGAGTGAATAAAAAATCAATCAATCAGTTTCCTGTTGATTAATAGCAAGAAGGTTCGGTTTAATATTTCCACATGTTAAAAATCAGATTGAAATAATATTGTTAGAAAGTGTCATAGGAGTATTTTGAGCTTTTATATTAAGGTTTAATTCACGTTCATTTATATTAAAAGTAAAAAAAAGTTGTTGTTTTTATGCCTGAAGAAAAACTTCAATCACAAAAAGAGATAAGCTTTCACTGTGTTTAATGAATGAACAGAAAATGGTTTAAATGGCTTTTTTAATCTTTAAAAAGTCTCTAAAACAAACTTTTCTTCTTGTTTATCTGTCACATGTTAAGTTGATATAAAAAAGCTGATTAATCAATAAGTTTCTGCTTCTTTCTTTAAGCCTGTGGATGAGTTGAGTATTGAGCTGAGCGAGGCCTCGTGTGAAGCTGCCCTGTGTGTGTGTGTGTGTGTGTGTATAGATAGACTTCAAACCACAGACCACAGAAAACACAGAGCACAGCACTGAAATGATAATCTGCTAAAAACAGACTCAGAATCTGCTTTTCAAGTGGACTCTGTGAACTTCTTTAAATACGTGTGTGTGTGTGTGTGTGTGTGTGTGTGTGTGTGTGTGTGTGTGTGTGTGTGTGTGTGTGTGTGTGTGTGTGTGTGTGTGTGTGTGTGTGTGTGTGTGTGTGTGTGTGTGTTTCTGCTGCGGCTTCAACAGCTGGACATGATAAAAGTTTACATTACTAAATATAAAATGCTCCTCAGCTGTCTTTCACTTGTTAAAGTATTTCTATTTTTGATATGAACGAAACCTAAACTCAGTACTACTACTACTGCTCATAATGTTCCTATCATAGTTTATAACTATATAAGATAAACTAGTTAATACATGGATATATGTTATGTATGATAACGATAAGTAGCCATTGTGTCTATGGGTGTTTATTAATACATATGTGTGTATTATATAAGACATAATGTATGGAAAAAGGGAAGTTAATAGAAAGTGAAATATTATGAATGAATGAATGGATAATGGAGAAAGGGAAGGATTAAAAATACTTTCTACTCCTTTTCAGGCATTTACATTGGTTCATTGATTTCACTGTTTATTATGCTTTTCATTTCATTTATGTTATTTTTTGGTTTTTTTTTTTTTTTACATGTTCAAAATCAACACTCAATTAATTAAAGTGATTTCCAACCTGCCTAAATACATTTAAATGTTTTTTTTCTTGTTCCTACAGTTGGATGTTTGTGTCTTCTCTGTGCACACTGACCGTTGTACAGAGTTTATTTCCACATTTATCAGCTGAATGACTTTAAAGACGTGTTCGTATGAGCAGGCTTTGTGACCACAACTATGTTTACGCCAATTGTGGTCAAGTAAACTTAGAGAAGTGAGACATGGACACTAAAAACCTGCAGAGCACAACCGCTGAGAAAGAGGAGACGGCTTGTGTCCAAATGTTCAACTTTAGAAATGAGGAATGTTTTGGAGTTTCATAGATTCTGGACTTTTCTACGAGGATGAAGACCCGGTAAATAGCAAAATTGTTATTTTATTTATGTGTTTTTCTAAAGAATCCACATTTTTTAATGGATATTTTATATGTCTTAAATCATGTCTGATGGGATTTATGAGGATATAAGTAGAGAAGACAATACTCTGAAAAGTGTGGAGTAATGCTTATTTTCACAGACTGTTTAAAATGTGACATAAGGCTGATGACTGCGATTATTTTGACTGACATATTTCAATTGTGATATGAATGAGTGATATTAGAGGGAATTATCATTTTTACATTATATTTTAATTGAAAAACATGTTAAAAATGATTATGGTGTGACTTCTGTGTGCATTTGTTAAATAAATTGGTTAATTTGATTGAAAACCTGACTCTTTGTTATTATGTCCGACCCTCTGTGTCATGTTTCGGAGGGTCGATACAGACGAAGCATGTTTCTACGCTGCAACAAAAATAGTTCAAATAAGTGGAAGCTCCGGTGTTACGTCAGCTTCATGAGGAAACGCTGGATGGGTGAGTGGACATGATAAAGAGAGAGCTGTCGTGTGTTTAACCGGCATCGTAGTGATGAGTGGACAGAATAGGAACTCCTCAGTTCCTACAACGACTCGACCGAGCAAACAAAGCAGTTTCTACGATAAACAAATGTCCTCGAATGTCTTTTACTTTCTCTTTCTTATTTTGAGTGTAACCGTTACAATTCTTCACTGATTTCTTACAGTTTTTAAGCCCTGTGTCTGTTCTCACACATTTAAATCTGTCCTTATGTTACTTTTAACACATTTGAATTATTTTTCTTACATAACGACTGAATTCACAGAGGCTGATGAATAACTGTCAGTGTTTCTCACAGTTTTAACAGCGTGTCGTCTCGTCATTAAAAATTGAAACACTTATTGAATAAAACATTTACCTTCAGGGTAAAAGAGCAGAGGCGTTACTTCACACAACAAAGGCCATATTATATTCATATATATACAGTTTATATGTTGTCACCTCTGCTGAACTACTTCCTGGGGGAACCTCTAATGGTTTATTCATTAATTATTAATCAGCCTTTTCTTTTAAATTAATTTATACTACTAAATGACGAAATATATGGAATTATAGTTCTTCAGATCTTTAGCCGACGTCTTCAAATATTCTCTTTTGTCTGATGATTTCTTTACAGCACAAAGATCCATTTTACTGTCATTATAACAGAGAACCTTGCAAAGCTCACACAAGAGAAGCTGGAAGAAGCAAATCTTTTACAAATAAAGACCATAAATCAATTATCAAAACAGCTGATTATTAATATAATATAGAATTAATTTTCTGCAGATCAACTATTAGATAAACTGATTATTTCAGCTCTAATCCTAATTATTAGGATTATAGGCAGAGATACTTAACTAAACAACAAGAATTAACACATTTAAGCAAACCGCTGACAGGATTTTGAATTCAGCATATTACATTTATACTCCTGTCTAATATTAAACATCTCCAAAATCCTTCTTACTGTACAACAGAAACACAGAGAGCAGCAGTAGATGGATGTGACAGGTTACTCAGTCACACAGGAGTAGAAACCAAATCGTTTTTAAGCAACAACACTGAATTTGCTGGTTGCAGCTTCTCCAATGTGAGCATTTGAAGCCTTTCTGCATCATACATGACAGTAAACTGGATATCTTTAGATTTATAACAGCTGATCTAATAAATAAAACATTTATGACTATTTTCTGGAATTTTATTGGCACACAGATAGAGATTAAAAAACTAATCTATAGACTGATTGATGATAATAAATAAAACAACTATTAGTATTAGCAGCTCTATATTTGATGGTTCAAGGTTTTCAAATGTACCTAAATATAATAATTTTTCTAAACCAAAAAACATCACAACCATCTTTCCAGCGACCTAATTTTAATGCTATAAAAAAAACCTGTGCTGAGGTCTCTGATGCCTGACTCCTGTTGCCATGGAAACCCACCTCACAACCCCCGGTCTCTCCCAGCTCTTATAGCAATGATAATAATAACAATAATAATAATAATAATAATGCATTTAACTTATGGAGCACTTCATTTACAGAGATTTTAAGCTCATTTTAAAGGAGTTTCTAGTTGTCTTCTGTCAAAGCCAGACGACAGAAACCACAGACAGACACACCTGATGACTGATAATGAGCATTGATTAAAGCATCTAGTATCTACTCAAACACGTCCAGATTAAATCGACTAAACCCAGATGTACAAATAGGAGTGGAGGCTTTAATAGGATCAGTGGGGCTTTGATAGTGATGAGTCCTGAGATTAGGCAACACAGAGATCAAGACCGCATCAACACCTTATTAATTCTGTTACAAGTGGTGTCAGTGTGGGAAGAAAGGCCGTTAATCAGGATGGAAACTGTTTCACACACTAATGCTGAAAGGAAGACTACTATTAATCTAATTTACATTATTATTAAAAGTGCTACATTTTAGAGAGGGTTTGAGGTAATGATATAGAGAATATAAAGAAACACTGAAATATCAGGGTTGTGTTTTTTGACTGTGTTTAGCTTTTTTGTTTGATTGACTGTTTGATTCTGTTGATATAAATGAGTACTGTGTTTGTAGATAGATAGATAGATAGATAATCCCAAACATTCTCTTTAATCTGAGATTTTCGTAATAAACTTCAGATCAGCTGTTTTTCACTAATATTAAAATAAACTCCCTCTCATTCAAAGAGCACTGTGTTTAAAAATAGAAGAAAAAACATGTAAAATGAAGAAGAATCTATATAATTTAAAGACACCATCATAAAGTTGGGTTGTTTTAGTGGTAATATCTTTAAATCCAACTGGTTTCTACTGCCCTGAGGTTATGTAATGTTAGTACTGTGTAGTGGTGTTGTGTTCAGGCTCAGATCAGATCAATGAGGATGTCAGGTATCTAAACCCCCACTGTCTGTTTTCATTACCTGCGAGGGTGACTCCTCATCTGCACTTTATCCTTGTTCTCCATGGCTGTCCTCCTCCTCTTCCTCCTCTTTCCTCCTCCTCGGTGTGTTTCCTCTTGATATCTTCTCTGGTTTCAAACTTGAACGTCTCAAACTCAAAGACAGTCGCGGTGAACAGTGACACTAACAGACCTTTAGCAGCTAGCGGCTAACCCTTCCTCCAT